>NC_057418.1:34317437-34527875 GCF_019320065.1 Cervus canadensis | reverse complement strand
GTGGTGTGTGTGTGGTATGGTGTGTGTGTGTGTGTGTGTGGTATGTGTGTGTGGTGTGTGTGTGTGTGTAGTATGGTGTGTGTGTGTGTGTGGTATGTGGTTGTGTGGTTGTGGTGGGGTGTGGTGTGTGTTGGTGTGGTGTGGTGTGTGTGTGTGTGTGGTATGTGTGTGTGTGATGTGTGTGGTATGTGTGTGTGTGTGGTGGTGTGTGTGTGTGTGGTGTGTGTGGTGTGTGTTGTGTGTATGGTGTATGTGTGTGTGTGGTGTGTGTGGGTGTGTGTGTGTGTGTGTGGTGTGTGTGGTGTGTGTGGTGTGTGTGTGTGGTGTGTGTGTGTGTGTATGTGTGTATGTGTGTTTGTGTGGTGTGTGTGTGTGTGGTATGTGTGTGTGTGTGTGTGGTGTGTGGTGTGTGTGTGGTGTGTGTGGTGTGTGTGGTGTGTGTGTGTGTGTGTGGTGTGTGTGTGTGGTGTGTGTTCGCTCTCTTTACATGGAGGGTGAGTACTCTTCAGGACTGTGGTTAAAGTTGTAGTCCCCAGGAGGTACAGAGTGGATCTTTCTTGATGGAAAGCATGGATGGAAGGGAGGGGTAAACACAGGAAGGAGAAATGGAAGGAGAGAGGTTATTTTAATGAAAACAAGGAGGCCCACACAGCTGTTAATGAAGGTCTGAGGACAGTGGAGGCCAAACTACCTGTGGGATATTTTTGAGATGAGTTCCCCCACCTTCTACTAGCCAGGGAATCGAGGCCAAGACAATGCGTGCATTTGGAAAAAGCTACAGAAGCTATTCCCGCAGATGCCTTGATTTCTCTCTTCTGTGAGATCTATTTTTATTTACTTGGCTGCACCAGGCCTTAGGTGGAGCAGGAGGCATCTTCAGTCTTCACCGTGGCATGTGGGATCTCCTGGTTGCAGCATGAGGGATCTAGTTCCCTGACCAGTGATCGAACCTGCACACCCTGCATTGGGAACGCAGGGTCTTAGCCACTGGACCACCAGGGAAATCCCTTCACTCCTCTTTCCATCTTCCTTACTCTCCAGCTGAGGACCACCAACTTACTGACGCACAGGAAGACCCGACCTACAGTGGCTGAAAGGACGCACTGAGGAGACAGGGTCACATTATTCCTTACCTCTTCCTCCAGAACAAAACCCAAACACCTTCCCAGTGAGCTAACTGCCCTCAGGAATATTACCAACCAAATTAATATTTCAAGATCATATAAAGTGTGTTTGCTGTCCAAAACAAAATTACATGAAAAATCAGTAATAAAAAGGCATCTAGACTACAATAAATCCACTACAATATTGTAAAGTAATTAGCCTCCAACTAATAAAAACAAATGGAAAAAAAAGGCATCTAGACAATCTCTAAATACTTGGAAGCTATGCAATTCAATTCTAAGTAGCTCAGAGGTCAAATGAAAATTGTTGTTGTTCAGCTGCTAAGTCATGTCCAACTCTTTGTGACCCCGAGGACTGCAGCACGCCAGGCCTCCCTGTCCTTCACCATCTCTCAGAGTTTGCTCAAACTCACGTCCACTCTGTCGGTGATACCATCCAATCATCTCATCCTCTGCCACCCTCTTCTCCTTCTGCCTTCAATCCTTCCCAGTCTTTTTCAGTGAATCGGCTGTTCAAATTAAGAGACCAAAGTAGTGGGTTTTTGTGAATGGTGAAAGTAAACATTGACTTTTAATTTTTTTTCATGTAGATATCCAGTTGTTTCTGAACCATTTCTTGAAAAACCATTCTTTCTACTTAAGATTGAGTTGATGGCTTGTCTATATCAAAGGACTGTTTACATGAGGATCTATTTCTGGACTCCCTGTCCTATTCCATTGACCAGCGCCAGATTGTCTTGGTTAGTTTTACAGGAAGTGTTAAGAACAGGTATGCAAGTCTTCTGAGTTTATTCTTTTTTAAGATTTTTTTTTTTTAAAAGATGTTCTAAGCCCTTGGGATTTCAATAAAAGTTTTAGAGTCAGCCTGTAAATGTAAAGAAAAAGCCTGGTGGGATTATTATTGAGTTTATGTTGAATCTACAGGTCAATCTAAAGTATGATATCTTAAAAATATTGAGATTTCCAATAAATGAACATGATTTTTTGCTAATTAATTTTTCTTAGTTTATATTTTATAATTTTCAAGACTTGAAAGTCTTTAAAAATTTTATTCATAACTATTGAATATTTTCAATGTTATTGTAATAAAATATTTTGAAACTATCACTTTTAGTTTTGCACTGTTAGTATTTTGTTGTTCAGACATCAAGTCCTGTCTGACTCTCTGTGACCCCATGGACTGCAGCACGCCAGGCGCCCCTGTCCTCTGCCGTCTCCTGGAATTTGCTCAGAGTCATGTCCATTGAGTTGGTGATGCCATCTAACCATCTAATTCTCTGCCTCTTAGTATACAGAGTGCCATTAATTTTTGAGTTTCAACCTTATGTTTTGTAATTTAGTTAAATTTACTTACTGACTTTATTACTATTTTATTGATTCTTCAGGAATTTTTGTGTAAATTTATATATATATATATATACATATATATATAAATTACATTGTAGTGAGAAAATGTACTCTGTAAGATAGAAATCTATTAAATTTATTAAGTAATACTTTATGGCCAAGGATATGATCTGTCTTGGTGCAAATACCACATGCATTTGGAAATAATACGTATTCTACAGTTGTTCTGTATTGGTATTCTAGCAATTAGGTCACGTGTTTAATAATATTGTTCAAATGATGTATTCCTTTCTTTTCATTTTGCCTAGCTTTCTATTAATATATGAAAGGGGGGAAAGATTCCCTTTTCACTGAAGAACATCTGTAGTCTGTGACTATGTAACTATGTTTATCGGCATTTTATTACATATTTTCTCTCTCGACTTAATGGACATGAGTTTGAGCAAACTCCAAGAGATAGTGAAGGACAGGGAAGCCTGGCGTACTGCAGTCCATGGGGTTGCAAAGAGATGGACGTGACTGAACAGCTGAACAACAACAAATATACACATATATGTATATTTATGTGTATATACACACATATGCATATGTATATATTTGAGGCAAATATATACAAAATATATAAAGCACACTTTATATATGTATTTAACATATGTAATTTAGGTAGTGTTAGTGACAGAATTATTAAAAATACTTGTGTTTAATTTTTTCTTTTTCAGTTACAGATTTTTCTGGAAAATATAGCTGGCTAGTCATGTCACCAGGGATTTCAGCTAACTAAGTGGTAATCGCCTAAATTCCAGCCTCTCTCTCTCAAGAACTGATCAAAGTCCTGTAAGATCAGCAGAACAAAACCAAATTCAAGCAATGCTAACAAAAGACATTCTTTACTAAATTTTCTCTCAAATAAGTTTACACGCTACTTAACAACAATCCCATACTGAAGGTCTTCATTGTGGCTCAAATGTAATTGTCAATATGTGTGTTACTCAGGAGTCAAAATTTTTATTTTTAACAACTCAAGGCAGAACACTCTGGATATATTTTATGTAAGCTGATAGCTGCTACACAGTTTAAAAATGTTACATTTCATTATTAATATATGCTAGAAAATAAATTAAATGTTCTTCTTATGATGATATACCCTGTCATATCCTTATAGATACATTTATATCGATTAAATAAGTCATTTATAAAAATGATAGTTTAGGATAGCATTCTAATGCAAATTTTTCTTTCTCTTTCATTTTTGATAGTAGTGGTAAAAGCGGAGCTTTGAAATTCTGCCTGGAATCTGCCTTTGTCTTAGCCTGATTACAACACTGTTATATATTAGGTGTTTATTTTCTGTCTCTCTGGCAATGAAGTAGTTCAGCAGTACTTGGCCTCTGGGCAAAAAAAGACTATTGAGTTAGCCTTGTCTATAAATTGGTACCACTGGGATGGACAACTACATGTATTATTGTATTATTTTTCACAAGATGCCATATTCTGAAATGCTTCCCATTCATCAACCTAATAGCTCAGCAAGTATCTTCAGTAGTCTCTATAGTCTGGGTCACTTAGCTCTGGAGGTTAGAAAGGTGATTATGAGGCCAGGGCTGTGATTTTAATTCCTGTTAGGTTCTCAGTTAGAAAAAAGTCTCTGTACATAGCTACCACCTGTGCTTCTCACTTTGACGTCTTGTAGCTGCACATTAAGGGTTATAAAAGTGATATGTCACAGGAATGCAGATGACACCGTGCAATTTATCATTCAGTTCAGTTCAGTCACTCAGTCGTGTCCGACTCTTTGCGACCCCATGAATCGCAGCACGCCAGGCCTCTCTGTCTATCCCCAACTCCCGGAGTTTACTCAAACTCATGTCCATCGAGTCGGTGATGCCATCCAGCCATCGAATCCTCTGTCGTCCCCTTCTCCTCCTGCCCCCAATCCCTCCCAGCATCAGGGTCTTTTCAAATGAGTCACTTCTTTGCATCAGGTGGCCAAAGTATTGGAGTTTCAGCTTCAGCATTAGTCCTTCCAATGAACACCCAGGACCGATCTCCTTTAGGATGGACTGGTTGGATCTCCTTGCAGTCCAAGGGACTCTCAAGAGTCTTCTCCAACACCACAGTTCAAAAGCATCAATTCTTCGGTGCTCAGCTTTCTTCCCAGTCCAACTCTCACATCCATACATGACCACTGGAAAAACCATAACCTTGACTAGATGGACCATTGTTGGCAAAGTAATGTGTCTGCTTTTTAATATGCTGTCTAGGTTGGTCATAACTTTCCTTCCAAAGAGTGTCTTTTCATTTCATGGCTGCAATCATCATCTGCAGTGATTTTGGAGCCCCCCAAAATAAAGTCTGACACTGTTTCCACTGTCTCCCCATCTATTTCCCATAAAGTGATGGGACCAGAAGCCATGATCTTAGTTTTCTGAATTTATCACTTATCATGATAGCAATTTATCATTACTATTAGGAAAAAAATGTCAAGGTAATATTCCCTTGACTAAATTTTTGCTTCGTTCACAGGGAAGCCTATGTATTCAACTGAAGCTACATATACTTGCACTTAAGTGCATTTTTCTGTGTGGTAAACTAAATATGAAGTCAATATTTTCTTTTGTGTTTGGAATATTAAAAGATAAAGCAGATTAATAGTTGAACTTTGGAATCATGTTAAAGCCCAGTATATGCCATATGCAAAGCACCCATAAATGCACAAGCCAAGAGGCTCAGAAGTTCCTTTAGACTAATTTGAAGCTATTATTTTCCCAGTCTCTTATAACGATATTTGGCCCTTTTTTTTAAACCAAGGTGCATTTATTATCTATTTTTTATTTATCTGGGTGACTGAGACCTGGTGTATCCTAAGGTTAATCTTCCATCTTTCCAGCAATTGCACTTTTGCTATGATGATTCATGATTTTAGAACACTGCCCTTGCCAGCAATACATTTTGCCTTCATTAACAAGGGAAATAGATTAAGCTCTTAACTTCTTCTTCCATCCATTTAGTCAGAAATATCTGCTGGTCATCTGCTTTCTTCTGGATGCCTTTTATTTCTTTCTCTTGCCTGATTGCTCTCGATATTACCCAGTGCTTTGAAATAGAAGTGATGACAATGAGCACTTCTGTCTTGTTAGTAATATAAGAGGAAAGGTTTTCAAACTTTTATCATTGAATGTGATGTCAACTGTGGGCTTGTAATATATGGCCTTTATTATATTGAGAGGACTGAATTTAGGGGTGACCTCTCTTATTGTCTTGATAGCATCATGCCACAGAATTTGTTTTTATCATTTGCTGAAGTCTACTTACATTTTTATCCATGCATTAAAAATTAATTTTTTTCTTTCTTTTTATTAAAAATACTAAGATGAAATCTATTTTTTTTAAGTTTTACTTTCCTGTGTGCTCAGTCGTGTCTGACTCTTTGCAACGCCATGGACTATAGCCTGCTAGGATCCTTTATCCATGGTATTTTCTAGGCAAGAATACTGGAATGGGTTCCCATTTCCTTCTCCAAGGGATCTTCCCGACCCGGGAATCAAGCCCATGACTCTGGGGTCTCCTGCAATGCCAGGTGGACTTTTTACAGCTCTGCCACCTGGGAACCCTCTTTACTTTCCTGCTACAATAATATATTCCAATTTATTTAAAAAATGCACATTTCCCAGTATGTTTGTGGTGTATGCAGATAAAAGTTTTAAAGAATTGCTGTTGGTTTTGACAGTTTTTCCCAGGACATTTTGAACACTTAAAATCAGATCATAAAGATAACTTAAAATGCCATTTTAAGAAGACAATAAGGTGGTGGAGGCAGGATTTTCACTTTATTGATCAAACACTTTGTTGTGCGTAAAAGTACATGAGAAGATTACTGCCCAACGTGAAGGGACTGACGGGGATGGATCTCATCACAGCCAATCGGAGCTGTGTTCCTACATCCCTGGGTGCTTTTCTGAGTGCCACTCAGGCTATCTGGTCCAATAAAGAGAAAAAATCCATCTGTGCCGTCTACTGTTCTCTTCCTCTCCCAGGTCATTTTGACCCACCTGCAACTACTCCATCGCAGCCACTGAACGTGGTTGTATAACTGTTAAGGGCACAACTTTGGAAAGGTGACTAAAGTTGGACACTTTCTACAAAAAAGGAGTGTTATTAATGCACTCAGAGAGAGAAAACAAATGGCGGGATCCTGTGGGGGTGTAGTCTAGTTTTTACTGCCAGGAATTTGGAATAATCACCTTACCCATCTGTGTCATAAATATATGAGTCAACTGGGAAGCTTTTCTTTATTAAATGGCTGTGAAAACTGCTTCAGGACTCTCCCCACCTCCTCGCAATTTTTATTTATGACAGTTGTTAACTCCAGTTTGTTTTGGATTTCTGCTTCATCCTTCCCTTTTAAAGTTGGTGCAAAATGGAATGCATGTGCTTTCCCTTAATAAGGTGATAAAGAGTATACAGTTAATTTGGAAGCCCAGGAATTTGAGGTTGTTTCTTACGGTAAGAGCTTGCATAGCATGACGGAAATACAGGAGAAGAAGGCATCCATAAAGCCTCAAGAACGGACTGAGTAGCGGTCTTTTTATGTTTATTAAGACGTACCTGAAACCACTGTAGTGAAGTGAAGTGAAAGTCGCTCAGTCGTGTCCAACTCTTTGCGACCCCATGGAGTATACAGTCCATGGAATTCTCCAGGCCAGAATACTGAAGTGGGCAGCCTTTCTCTTCTCCAGCAGCTCGACCTGACCCAGGAATCAAACCGGGGTCTCCTGCATTGCAGGCAGATTCTTCCAACTAAATTTCCAACTTCACTATTATTAATTAGTATTCTATGGAGACTGTGTGTTTTTGCTGTGTTAAAAGGCATATGCGATCAGGAATGAATTCTTGACAAGATGATTCTGAATCTTCAAAAAAAGGCGTGTAGGCAAAAGAGACATTTTTTAAAAAAAATATAGATTAATGGAAAATAAGGCTCTGATTCCACCAGATTGAGAAAATATGACCAAGTTAAGATGACTAAGGGGGCTTCCCAGGTGGCTCAGTGGTAAATAACCCACCAGCCAATGCAGGGCGTATGGGTTCGATCCCTGATCCAGGAAGAAAGTACAGGCTGCAGGGTAACTGAGCTTATACCCCACAGCTACTGACCGGGGCTCTAGACCCCGGGAGCCACAGCTATTGAGCCTACGCACTGCAATTACTGAAGCCCACAGGCCATAAAGCCCGCGCTCCTCCACGAGAGAAGGCCCCACAGTGAGAAGCCTGCTACCACAACTAGACTGTAGGCCACACTCACTGTAACTAGAGGAAAGCCCATGCAACAGCAACGACCCAGCACAGCCATAAAGAAATAGAATTACATATATGAAAAGTCAGGCATGCAATGGAGCAGGAAAGATGACCCACAACGAGACCAGTCAACCAATAGAAACAGATTGTAAAAAGGAACAGAAAATGCAATTAGTGGGTAAAGACCTGAAAGAAGCTATTTTGAATATAGGCTGCATGTCAAGAACTGATATGCATGCCCAAAATACTCAAATCAAAATTCTAAGACTAAATGTATCATGTAAAATATATATTGAGTGGGATTAAAAGTATGTTAGACATTCCAAACCAAAAGACGTATGAACTCAGGATGTAGGAAAAAAAATTCTATCAGAAAAAACCTAAAGTGAGAAAAAATGTACAGAGACTCAGTAAGATAGGAAGCATCAGGAGGCCAAATATATACTGAAACTGAATATATTGGAACTCTAGAAAAAGGGGGATACAGAAAACTGTGTGAAGAAATATGGCCAATTATTATCCGAATTAATAAAAACTGTAAATTCAGTTCAGTTCAGTCCGTCAGTCATGTCTGGTCACGACTGAGGGACTGAACAGAACTGAACCGCAGCAGACCTCCCTGTCCATCGCCAGCTTCCGGAGTCCACCCAAACCCATGTCCATCAAGTCAGTGATGCCCTCCAACCATCTCATCCTCTGTCGTCCCCTTCTCCTCCTGCCTTCAATCATTCTCAGCATCAGGGTCTTTTCAAAGGAGTCACCTCTTCGCATCAAGTGGCCAAAGTACTGGAGTTTCAGCTTCAGCATCAGTCCTTCCAATGAACACCCAGGACTGATCTCCTTTAGGATGGACTGGTTGGATCTCCTTGCAGTCCAAGGGACTCTCAAGAATCTTCAGCACCACAGTTCAAAAGCATCAATTCTGTGGTGCTCAGCTTTCTTTATAGCCCAAGTCTCAGATCCATACATGACCACTGCAAAAATCATAGCTTTGACTAGATGGACCTTTGTTGGCAAAGTAATGTCTCTGCTTTTTAATATGCATCATAACTTTTCTTCCACGGAGCAGGTGTCTTTAAATTTCATGGCTGCAGTCACCATCTGCAGTGATTTTGGAGCCCCCCAAAATAAAGTCTGTCACTGTTTCCATTGTATCCCCATCTATTTGCCATGAAGTGATGGGACCAGATGCCATGATCTTAGTTTTCTGAATGTTGAGTTTCAAGCCAACTTTTTCACTCTCCTCTTTCACTTTCATCAAGAGGCTCTTTAGTTCTTCTCCTTGGGACTTCTCTGGTAGTCCAGTGGTTAAGACTCTGAGCCTCCTGTGCAGGATATACAAGCTCAATCCCTGGACAGGGATCTGAGATCCTGTGTGCTGCATGGCATGGACTAAAAAATAAAATAAAAGCTGTAAATACACAGATGCAAAAAGCTCAATGAACCATAAGCAGCTGAGATATGAAGGAAAATACAGAATTGCTCAAAATAAAATTGTTTAAGTCTACAGAAAATTATTTAAAAAATATCATCCAAAAAGACCTACGTACATACGAAAAAGGAAAAGTACTACAGGTGACTTCTCATCAAAAATCCTAGTTAGAAAACCAAGGATGACCACATTTATAGTAAAATAAGAAGAAAAGCAGGATTCTATACCCAGTCAGTTTTTTAAAATAAAGGTGATATTAAATGTTTGATGTACAGACGATTAACAAACTCATCATAAGTAAGCAATGAAATATTTAGAAAGTCATTCAATCAAAAGAAAGTTAGGCCAGATGGAAATGTGGATCTATACAAAGGATTTAAGAGCACTAGGATCTGTAAATGTCAGTAATAAGACATATCTTCCTATCTGAAGTTCATTTAAAAGATAATGGAGGTGCTTCAAATTAATAATATCAGCTTCCACATCAAGAAACTAGAAAGTGGATAACAAAATAAACCCAAAACGAACAGAAGGAAGAAAATGAAGTAGAACAGAAATCAAAGAAATCAAAAGCAAAAATAACTTAAAAAAATCAAACCGAAACCTACCATTTTAAAAATAACAATGAAATGATGACCTTTTATCAAAACTGACAAAAAAGAAAAAAAATGAGGAGATACAAATGGCTGATATCAGGAGTCCTGTAGAGGATAATGAGAAGAGATCCCAGAGACTTTACAAGAATCACCACGAACACTACAAACGCCTACCAGCACATGAATTTAGCAGCTCAGATAAAAGGGAGCCTTGACAACTACACACACCCAAAGTCCCTCAGGAAGATTCAATCCTACCAAACGTAAAAGAAGAAATAGTAACTCAGCACAGTCTGCACCAGAGATAGAATAGGAATGAACATTTTTCAAGTCATCTCATGACACCAGCTTTGCCCTGATCTTAAAACTAGACAAAAAATCTACCAAAAAAAAAAAAAAACTATAGAATATTATCTTGTAAAAGCTTAGACACAAAAATTCTTAGCATAAGTGATAGCAAATCAAATCCAGTTTTATGTGTATAGATAGATTGATATAAATTTATATTGGTATAAATTTAGATGGATGGATGGATACACACATACATACATAGACAAATAGATATCTAAAGAATATCATGTTTCCTTTGTGGCTCAGCTGGTAAAGAATTCACCTGCAATGTGGGAGACCTGGGTTCAAACCCTGGGTTGGGAAGATCCCCTGGAAAAGGGAAAGGCTACCCACTCCAGTATTCTGGCCTACCCATTCCAGAAGCAACAGTTAGAACCAGACATGGAACAATGAACTGGTTCCAAATCAGGAAAGCAGTACGTCAAGGCTGTATATTTTCACCCTGTTTATTTAACTCATATGCAGAGTACATCATGAGAAATGCCAGGCTGGTTGGATGAAGTGCAACCTGGAATCAAGATTGCTGGGAGAAATATAAATAACCTCAGATATGCAGATGACACCACCCTTATAGCAGAAAGTGAAGAGGAACTGAAGAGTCTGTTGATGAAAGTGAAAGAGGAGAGTGAAAAAGTTGGCTTAAAACTCAACTTTCAGAAAACTAAGATCATGGCATCTGGTCCCATCACTTCATGGCAAGAATGAAGTGATTGTTTATTCATTGTAAGGACTGAGGTTGAAGCTGAAACTCCAATACTATAGCTATCTGATGCGAAGAACTGACTCATTTGAAAAGACCCTGATGCTGGGAAAGATCGAAGGTGGGAGGAGAAGGGGACGGCAGAGGATGAGATGGTTGGATGGCATCACTGACTCGATAGACATGAGTTTAAGCAAGCTCCAGTAGTTGATGATGGATAGGCAAGTCTGGGGAAACAATGAAAACAGTGATACTTTATTTTCTTGTGCTCCAAAATCACTGCAGATGGTGATGGCAGCCATGAAACTAAAAGGCACCTGCTCCTTGTAAGAAAAGTTATAACCACCCTAGACAGCATGTTAAAAAACAGAGACATTACTTTGCCAACAAAGGTCCATCTAGTCAAAGTTTTGATTTTTCCAGTGGTCATGTATGGATATGCGAGTTGGATCACAAAGAAAGCTGAGCACTGAAGAATTGATGCTTTTGAACTGTGGTGTTGGAGAAGACTCTTGAGAGTCCCTTGGACTGCAAGGAGATCAAACCAGTTAATCCTAAAGGAAATCAGTTCTGAATATTCATTGTAAGGGCTGAGGCTGAGGATGAGATGGTTGGATGGCATCACCGACTCGATAGACATGAGTTTAAGCAAGCTCCAGGAGTTGGTGACGGATAGGCAAGCCTGGCATGGAGCTCATGGGGTTGCAAAGAGTTGGATACGACTGAGGAACTGAACTGGAAGCATAACATGCCGCTAACAAGTCAGGTTTCTTTCCAAAATGCTAACTTTTCAATATTCAAAAATCAATTATATAGTCCATTATATCACCAGTCTAAGGAATAAAACCCTACATGGTTGAATTCATTAATACAGAGAAGACATTTGGCAAATTATGCCCATTCTTAAAACTCTTCCATGGCTTCCAATTGCTCTTAGACTGAAGAATGAGTTTTCCAAGTGTCCCGCAACTCTGTTGGGACTGGCCACTGTGATCTCTCTGGCGCTACATGCCACAGTTCAGTTACAGGCCCTGCTCACAGTCTCTGGGGATCACAGTCTCTGGGGACACGCTCTGTGTGTGTGTGTGTGTGTGTGTGTGTGTGTGTGTGAGTGTGTGAGTGTGTGTGAGTGTGTGAGTGTGTGTGAGAGTGTGTGTGTGAGTGTGTGTGCTCACTCCCTTCAGTTGTGTCTCTTTGCGACCCCATGGACTGTAGCCCTCCATGATGCTCTGTCCATGGGATTTTCCCAGCAAGAATGCTAGAATGGATTGCCATTTCCTCCTCCAGGGTATCTTCCAGACCCCGGGGTCAAACTCGCGTTTCTTCTGTCTCCTGCATTGTCAGGCGAGTTCCTTGCCACTAGCGTCATCTGGGAAGTTCTTCTCAACCCAAACTGTCATGACTTTGAAAGGCCTTCCCCACATGTAAAGGTAGACTCTAGATTTAAGTCTCTGTGGAGTTTAATCAGGAAGACTTTCTTTGGAAGGTCAGTGTAAGTGAATTCTCACTCTCTTACAACTCTTTATCCCAAAATAAATTTAGGATTGTATTCATATGATAATTTAAAGCTCATATACACATTTGTGCATGCTTATCTCTTTAGTTCATCCATCTAGCTCATACTAGGCATTAGTATTGACATATTTACTGACTGAGCCAATGACGCACTTCATAATGAGTTCAGCATTAAAAGTGTTTCATTAATGGGAATGTCTTCACTTCTTATCAGGCAGGGTTAACACTCTGGGAAAGTACATGCTAAAAATAAGTATAATTGAATCTGTTTATTTTGCACTTAAAGAGACCTTTTAACTTCAATGCCATTTTAAATATATTTATTCATTTTTATTGTTTATTTATGAAATGAACATTTATTAAGTTCCTAATGTGTGCCAAGTGTGAGGGACGCAACTGTGAATAAATAGAATGTCTCAAATTTTTGCAGCAAACAGGCTTGTGGTTCTTTTTTATTTGTTTTAAGAAAGAGAACACAATGAATGAAGTGAACAGTTGTCTGTATTCTTTCTTCCTGGACAATGCTAGTTAATATAAAAAAGTGCTATGCATGCATAGCTAAAATATTTAAACCATTTAGAAAGGAGTGAGATGGAAAGTGAAAGAAATAACCCTAGCCCAGTTCCCAGTTTATTCCCCTAAAGATGATCACTGTTTTAATTCTCTTATAACTCTTCCGGAAAAGAAAGAAGCAAACATATTTTCTTGCTTACTTAGGGAAAAGATCTGATAATTATTTACTTCTGCTTTTTACTGAAATCACAGCATGGAAATTTTCCATATTAGCATGTGGATATTTACCTCGTTTTCATGGCAATGCAGTATTCTGGATTCCCTGTAATTAGTATAGCAGCTCTCCTATTGAATAGTTCCATTTTTCTATTGTTTCTACTATAAAAGCATTTTAATAACTATGTAATAGGCTGTAATAAATAACTGGTCAGTGGAGAATGCCATAGAATATTTAACATAGTCCCAAATTACGATACTAAATATTCTGATCCTGTGATCACACCAGAGAGTCCAGTAGTTCAGTAACTATTACTTCTCTGTGTGTGGAAGGACCAGAGAGTCTATCATAAGATAGGGAGTAAGGTAAGCAGTCAAAAAAAAAAAAAAATCACACTTGGAAAGTAGTTTTTCACCCTGTTCTCCTTTTCTTGGAGCAGAGATAAGTGAATTTCCATAACAATGTCCCTAAAAAAAAAAGAGAGACAGTATTCCAAAAAGTACAGAAGTATAGGGAAAAAAATTCCTTTTGCCTGTTTTGTTAACCTGTCATTGGGGCAATGGAACTTTCTTTTGACCAGCAATTTGGGCTAAAACTCAGAATTTTCCACTGTCACCTCTCGGACGGTCACGTTTCCTTTGGAAGGCAGTTGATAAAAAGCTGAGCAGTGATTCTGCTCAAGGTACCGGTCCCCTGCTTTCAAGGAGCTGTGGGAAACCAAGACAGTCCACAGAATGCATTGCACGTAAGCACATTGACAGGGAAATGAGAGCGTTCATCTGAAACAGCCCGCCAGATGCTGCATGATATCCTGTCAATGTGGTTCACTTAATGCCGTCAAAGCCTTTCTGACGGCGTGGCTGTTTTCTCCTGTAACTGTCAAAGATGCTTTTGAATTGGCAGGCTCAGCGGGTATCACTTTTTAGTCTCCTTTTTATTTTTTCTTCAAGCTCACATGATCACACAGATGCCGTGAAGGACTAATCAATAAATCGACATGTAGATCTAACGAAGAGGATACATATATGAGCTAACTCATTTTATTGTTTTAAAATACCCTAAGGGGGCAAAGGGCTTCCCTAGTAGCTCAGTTGGAAATAATCTGCCTACAATGCAGGAGCCCTGGGTTCGATTCCTGGGCCTGGAAGATCCCCTGGAGAAGGAAATGGCAACCCACTCCAGCATTCTTGCCTGGAGAATCCCATGGACAGAGGAGCCTGGCAGTCCATGGAGTTGCAAGAATCAGACATGACTTAACGACTAAACTACCATCAAGGGGACAAAACACAAGAAATGATCTATTTCTAGCACGGTGATGCTTCACACCACTTAATTTCTGCCTTTTCGTGAGGTTGGGAATGTGAGTTACATATTTTCCTTTTTATTTATTTATTTTAAACTAGAAAGTGTGTGGCTAAATATGTTGTATTCTTTCCTTAAATCTCCAGGATTTTTGACAATATTTTCCCTAAGCATTGAAAGTGATGTTCTCTGAAGCTGAAAACTTTAAACTTCTAACAGATAAATGTGTGGACATAGCAGGACCAACCTCAAGACTTAAGCTGTGAAAAAGAAGAACTAACAGACTGAAATATCAGTAATACAATTGTTCAGCTGGATTTTGACTTCAAACAATTTTGACACATAACATGTCAGAAAGTTTCTTTCTCAAAAATAAGATTCAGTCTCTTAAAGAGTTAGCTTTTTAGAAACTTTTAAATTTGAAATTGTTTAAATTCAAGAGAAGTAGAAAAAAACAGCATCCCCACATGCCTTTGACCAAGCTTCCTTAAATGATAACATTGTACAAAACTATTGTACATGTATCAAGACCAGCAATATGACATCTATACACCACTTTTATATAGTCTTTCCTCCCAATCCTACACCCTGGCAACTATGGAATTTTCTCCAGCATTACAATTTTGTCATTTAAAGAATGTTATAAAAATTAAATGAAAAAGCATATAAGCTGTTTTAAACAACTTTTCAGAGATAGGCTTGGCGTATCCTCAAGTCACCCATTTGGAATATAGCATTCAGTGAATTTCAGGATACTCACAGAATTGTGTAACCCATCACCATAAACTAATTTTAAACCTTTTTCACTCCAAAAAGAAACCCCATGCCCATCATGGCCTCCCTCCATTTCCCTACTCAAAAAGCTCATACAATGCTAGGAAATCAAGAATTACTTTCTACTTTCTGTCTCCCTGGATTTTTCTATTCTGTGTGTTTAATATAAGTGGAGCCATACAATAGATGACCTTCTGGTTTCTTTCAATTGAAAAGTAATGACACCAAACTTCACATTTTAGCACGCTACAGACTTCCATTCCATTTTTATTTCTGAATAATATTCTGTTATGTCTATACCATCTTTTATTTATTTATCATTCAGTGGAAATTTAAGTTGTTTAGCTTGGGGCTGTTATGACTGACGCTCCTATGAACGATTGTCTTCACCCTGTGTGTCTGCTGCAGTCCATGGGGCCGCAGAGTCGGACGCGACTGAGCGGCTGTACTGAACTGAACTGAACTGAGTGTCTCTTATCTACTTGTTGAGTCATCTGGTAGTGAAGAGTGAAAGTAGCTCATTCGTGTCCGACTCTTTATGACCTCATGGACTACAGTCCATGGAATTCTCTAGGTCAGCATACTGGAGTGGGTAGCCTTTTCCTTCTCCAAGGAATCTTCCCAACCCAGGGATTGAACCTAGGTCTCCCGCATTGCTGGCGGATTCTTTACCAGCTGAGCAATCAGGGAAGCCTGAGTCATCTGGTAACTGCATATTATATGGGCAAATCACATCTTGCTCAACTTCATGATATGAGTGTTAAGTAGAGATATCTTCATTTTTCTATTATAAATACCCAGGAATATAATTGCTGGAACATATAGCACATATTCAGCTCAATAAGAAATTGCCAAGAATATGTAACTGGACTTAGAAAACCCAAGCTGTAGCTCTTTGGCCTTAAGGAAGGTTTGCAAAGCTTCCTGTATAGCTGAGATGTTATTTTTCCAAACAGAGTAGCGGCCATGTTTTTGCTCAAAACCCAGTTCAGTTTTGAGAGAGTGTAACAGTGTCTTCCCTTGTTTTATCTGGATGTTCCTTGAAGTGTTGTCGGTATTTGACTTTGTTTTGTAAGCCCTCAAATTCAGATGCACAGCCACACAAAACCACATACCATAGACGACAATGTCCATTCTTGAGTGTTCTCTTAATAGCTTTTTTTACCATGTCTTTACAATACTTGCATAATGCTTCTTTTCTTGTGCATTTGTAGATAGCTCATACATATCTCCAGAAGCAGGAGCAAATTGCCAAATAAACACCGTTTCAAATCTAAACTTTTCTTCCTGGTCACAAAAGTAGTTCAAACTCTCAATCTTGCTGGACTCATTCACATCTAAATTATCAGCCATCTGAAGAAGGGCATCTACATTTAATTCCTCTGCATGGGTGTTAGATGTCTTGGGGACTGGAAAAGAACTTGCTCTTCAACAAATCAGAAGTGGTCTACCACAAATTTAAACTAATCAAAGTTTTCTTGTTTTTCAATTATCTTTTTTTTTTGTTTGTTTGTTTGTTTTTATGTGAGGGTAACGTGCTCAGATTTGAAGGTAAAAACATGCTTCTGCAGGAGGTATTCCACTAGTAGCACAACAAAACTAATCGTGTTATTGGAGAAATCTATTTCCCATATGTCACTACAAAATGGTCTTTAAATATGTATGTTTATATTTTTCCCATTAATAATAAACTGTAATCTTCAGATATTTCTTTAAATAAAATATTTAGATCAATTCAATGAAATGAACTCTAGTGAGTGCAAAAACAGAAAAAAAAAAAAAATCGCCAAGCAGTCTCCAGAGTAGCTGTAATGATCTCATATCTCCCAAGCAATGCATCAGGATCTCGTTGTTCCATATCCTCATCAGAACTTAGTGTGTGTGTGTGTGTGAATCATATATATTTATCATACACACACACACACACACTCACTAGTGGGAAAGAAACTACCTGCCAATGTAGGAGATTAAGAGTTTGATCCCTGGGTCAGGAAGATCCCCTGGACGAGGGCATGGCAACCCACTCCAGTGTTCTTGCCTGGAGAAACTCATGGACAGAGGAGCCTGGCGGGCTACAGTCCATGGCATCACAAAGAGTCAAGCGCAACTGAAGCAACTTGGCACGCAAGCACATGTAATTCTTCAGGAATAAGTGGTACCTTATCATGGCTTCAGTTTGCATTTCCATGATGGACAACGATGTCAACAACTTTCCTGTGAAGACTTGGTATTTCATATTCTCTTCCCTGACGTCTTTCATGTCTTTTGCTCATGTTCTAGCTGAATTGTATTCTTACGGTATCATTTAGAAAATATTTTATGATTATGGAAACAAGTCCTTGGTCGGTTGTGTGATTTGCTGATATTTGCCCCCAGTCTGTGGTTTGCCTTTTCATCCTCTTAACAAGGTCTTTCAGAAATCAAGTGATTTTAATCTAGCTGAAGCAT
The DNA here is from genome assembly GCF_019320065.1 of Cervus canadensis. Lineage (NCBI taxonomy): Eukaryota > Metazoa > Chordata > Mammalia > Artiodactyla > Cervidae > Cervus > Cervus canadensis. The sequence goes on along the minus strand of NC_057418.1, from coordinate 34,510,261 downwards.
ACTGTCTTGATTATGTTTTTAATGAATTGTGCTCTTTGGAGTCATATCTACAAACTCTGCCTAATCTTAGGTCACATTGTCTTATCCAGTGTTTTCCGAAATCATAATTATGCTTTTTACACTTGGACCTATATGTCAATGTTTTAAATACAATGTAGTTTTAATGAAGATTGCTGTTTGTTTGCTTGCTTACACATGTCCATTTTTTCCAATATGATTTATTTAATACATTTCTTCATTAAATTGCTTCTGCCACTTTGTTTAAAAATCATGTGTGAGTATTCATGCTCAACTATTTCTATTCTTGACAATGTTTATTATTATCTGAGCCTTGAGATCCTGGAAAAGAAAAAAGGTTCAGAAATTCCCTCAACTTGTATGTTCTTGGAAGGTGGATGTTTCACTTGAGGTCAGCCTGCTTTTCTGGAAGACACCTAAGGAGGTACACTGTGCCAGCTGGGGCTGAGTCAGCCAAAGTTCAAATTCAAGGGCATCTTAAGGAAAACTGGATTCAAAAGCTTTTGTTCCCATTGATCAGTGGGGACAAACAGTTCAGACAGGAATTTGGAGGGACTATTTCTAACCTTCTCAGAGGTAAACAGGGTGGCTTCCTAAGGCTCACCTAAGTCACAGGGCAGAAGATGTATCTTTAGCAAAACCACTGCTATGCTGGATATCAGCTGCTTTTCATGAGAAAAGCAGATATCATCAGAGATGTGACCGTATAAATCCTGAGTTTCAGCCTAAGTTGTTGCTCAAAAAAATTGTCATCACTTCTATACAAGTTTGACAAAGCATATAGAAAGAATTTATCACTGTACACGCGTATATTATTGGAATATTTCTTCTTTTCTTGAAGGGGCATTCTTATGGAAAAGCTCCAAGGAAAGAGGAAGTACCTCCTCTCCAAAAAAAAGAGAACGTAGTTGGAAACTGACTACTTTCCAGTGTGATTGCATAACTACTTACTCCCTTTCTTGTGACTTCAGGTCCTTTAATGCATAGGGAAGTAAGTTAGCGAACTGCTGGACTCTGCTGACGGAAAGGACTTCAGATCAAAACAGTGTTAACAGTACAATATCTATGATTTTTCTTCTGAAATGAATTCAATATCCTCCTCTGGTATTCCTCACTGATAAAATGTTTGTCACTACATATTACACATTTACCAAAATGCTGTTATAATAGAAAAAATAGAAAATTGGAGTTTCTCAATAAGCTAGTTATATTAATTATGGTATGTCCATAATGTTGCATTGCCATAGAAATGAGATAGATATGCATTCACTGACACAGAAAATTTCCACATATAACCTCATTGAAACAGAGGCATGAACAATTATCATCCATTTTCTCTAAATAAATATTATATATATATATGTGTGTGTGTATATATATAGTTTTCTTTTTTTCCAGAAAGAAAGAAAAGACATATAGACCATACTTAAAGCAAGTGAATGAGATTACCTAGGGAGAAACAGTTTTGTAGGAATGGAGAAAAGTTCAAGACTAAGCTAGATAGAAAATTAAATAAAAAAAAAAAAATGAACTAGGAAAAGATTAACCTGCAAGGATCGGAGGAAATGTGGTAACATGAAATCCAAGCTCAATGGTCACTTCAAGAAGGAAGGTATTTTAATTGCTATTGAGAGGGTTCAGCATACTATGGGAGGGAGTGTTCTCTGGACTTTAGTCCAGAGAGATCTCTGGGGTTACTAGCTATAAAATCTCCCTGGGGAATAAAATGAGCTGTAGATTGATTCAGAGGGAAGGAATGGAAAGAGTGAGTGAAAGAAACTTTCAAAAGACTGCTGTTAAAGAGTAAAACCTGGTGAGATGGTAATTGGAGAGAGATGTAAAGTCCAAAGAGAAGTTTATTTGCTTTAACGAGACATTCTAAAATAGGCCTGCATATTTAAGGGAAAGAAATCAGGAGAGAAAAAGAAGTTCATTTAGTAGGAGAGAAATTGGGAGCCAAAGTAGAATGAAAAAGATTCTGTAGTTGAGAGAATAATGCCCCCCAGAGAGTTCCACACCCTCATCTCTGGAATCTGTGAATCTGTTACTTACAGGACAAAGGGCGCTTGCAGTTAGGGAAAGATCTTCAGATGGAGAGATCACCCGGGTAGATACAATGGAATCATAAAGGTCCTTAAATGTGAAAGAGGGAGACAGGAGAGACAGAATCAGAGGAGGAGATGTGATGACAGAAGCAGAAGCTGAGTGATATTCTCGATGGCTTTCAAGATGCAAGGCAGTCAAGGACCGAGGTGTCTCCAGGAGGGGGAAGAGGCACAGAAGCAGCGTCTCCCCGGGAGCCTCAGGAAGCACAGCAGCGCTGACACCTTGGTCTGAGCCTCCTGAAGCGTATTTTGAATTTCTGCTGTGTGTGTCAAATCTCTTCACTCGTGTCTGACTCTTTGCAACCCCACGGACTGTAGCCCGCCAGGCTCCTCTGCCCATGGAATTCTCCAGGAAAGAACACTGGAGTAGGTTGCCTTTCCGTTTTCCAGGAGATTTCCCCGACCAGGGATCCAAGCCACATCTCCTACATCTCCTGCTTGGGCAAGCAGTTTCTTTACCACTAGCACCACATGGAATTTCTGCCATCCTCCAAATGATGATAGTAAATTTGTATTCTTTTAAGCCACTACTTTTGCATGATTTGTTTCAGAGACAAGTGGAAGCTGCTGAAGCTTCTATCTGGTCTATTTCCCTTAAAGGTTTCACATCTGAAGTGTGTTTCTGATGGTGGGAGATTATATTTCTTATTGACTTCTTTATTCATAAAACTATTTCATTAAAAGTGCAGACTTGATTCTTACTGAGAAAATTGCTTTCTCTTACATACACATGTGTGCTCAGTCACTCAGCCATGTCCAACTCTTTGCGACCCCAACGATTAAAGCCGATCAGGCTCCTCTGTCCATGAGATTTTCCAGACAAGAATACTGGACTAGCTTGCCATTTCCTTCTCCATCTCTTACATATAAAGACAACATTTAAGTATCGACACAATTAAAATATTTTGTAGTCAGGTCAAAAGTGACCCCTATAAAGTCAGATGTTTCCCTGTTGCTAATATATTGTTTAAATATTGCAAACATATCTGATATTTGTTTCCTTTTCTTATCCCCCAAAGTTATTCATCATTTGTAAAACAAAATCCTGAGAGATTCCTGATAATGCAGTCTTAGGAGGGAATTGGCAGGAGTGATATTTGACACTCCTCTCTGATATATCAAGGGTGATACCTGATATCATCAAGGGTGATCTTTGGGATTTAGTTTTTGTTGAGTCACCATATCTTACCCTTTCCAACTCATCCTCTGTCGCCCCTGATGGTTGGATGGCATCGCTGACTCAGTGGACATGAGTGTGAGCAAAACTCATGAGCAAAACTCATCTCTCATCTCTGGTAGGTGGTGAAGGACAGGGAAGCCTGGAGTGCTATAGTACCTGGGGTCACAAAGAGTCAGACACAGCTTAGTGATTGAACAGCAAATCCTACCCTTTCAGCCCATAAATAACACCAATAAAGCGGTCCAACAGCACATGCCACGTACGTACCAGGGGGAATCCCTATCCTCCCAGTCTGCAGCTTTTGGGGACACTAGTGTTGAAAAATGATTGTGCCCTTATTTGAGTTTCCATCATGCTATTATAAAATTTTCATAATGAATAATAGTTATAGATTTACTTTATTATTTTACCTAGAAGATGGATCAAGGATAGGAATATTCATAGTTAATTTTTGTATTTCGAGCTCTGAGCACATTAACTGACATATAAACGGCACACACCAGAACATGATGCTGCATACAAGGCCGTGCTTGCTATGACTTTACCATGGTGTTTGCACAGTACTGCCTATCTCTGACTAGACTTTTAAACTTGTGTGAGAAAAGTAATAATCGTACCTACCTTGTATGCCATGTTGAATGTTATAGGCAGCATTGCATATGAAACTCTTAACACAGTGTCTAACATAGCTTGCCTTCAGAAAAAGTTAGCCAAAATCACAATCATCCTGCAAGATCATAATCTAATAGCTAATGAATGTTGACATTGTTTCTACATGATTTTCTGAAATGAAATTCTATGGAACAAAATAAACTATATTACCTATCACATTTTATAGGAGATACTTAATTGAAGGCAACAAATAAAGTATGAATAATTTAACCTGAAGAGGAATGTATTAAAAGGATATTAAGTGATTCACAAACCCTAGGAAATCTAATGAACAGAATTTGGAGGCTACATAGAGAGAAATAATAATCTAAATCAAGTCAGTAAAAGACTTCCCTGGTTGGCCAGTGGTTAAGACTCTGAGCATCCAATGCAAGGGTCAGGGGTTAGATCCCTGGTCAAGGGACGGAGACCCCGCATGGTATGGGGCATGACCAAAACATATTGAAAGAAAAAATCAAGTCAGTGAAATACTGGTTGGAGACGTAACTTTTTCTACTAAATGCATCTTAGCAACAGTGGACAACACAATATACATCTAACCTCTAGTGTGTGTACGTAGTCGTTTGGTCATGTCCGACTCTTTGCAACCCATGGGCTGTAGCCTGCCAGGCTCTTCTGTCTATGGGGATTCTCCACTGGAGTGGGTAGCGTTTCCCTCCTCCAGGGAATCTTCCCAATCCAGGGATCGAACCCAGGTCTCCCACATTGCAGGTGGATTCTTTACCGTCTGAGCCACCAGGGACTTGGAGGTAACTGCTGTTGGCGTTTTCCACCCATAGCAAGAATGGGTCCTCCTTAGTTCACATTGCTTGTGACTCAAAGTGTGGGGTCAGCATGTCCAGTTTGGGTTGCTATGTCACGTTCCTTGCTTGCCTGCAAGAGAGGAGGGGAAAAGAAACCTGGCATTTGTTGTTTTTATTGGGGGGAGATGAAGTTTTGTTTCCTGCAATGTAATTCCCCAACCACAGAAGGGAAAATCCCAAGTGGAACAGCAAAAGCAAATGCAGAAGTCCTCTAAGTCTCAGAATGTGTTCATATGTAGAATTCATGGCATTTCAAGGAAAGGCCAATTACAGTTAAAAATATACTAACCCACTAAAGCATGGGCTTCCTGGTGGCACAGTAGGTAAAGAATCTGCCTCCGATGCAAGAGACACAGGTTCTATCCCTGGGCCAGGAAGATCCCCTGCAGTAGGAAATGGCAATCCGCTACAGTATTCTATCCTAGAGAATCCCATGGACAGAGGAGCCTGGCGTAGGGTTGCAAAGAGATGGTTGCAACTGAGCACACACTCTATAGTGGAGGGAGCCGTATGCAGTGCCCTGCGGTGACCTCGGTGGGGAGGAAATCCCTAACAGAGGGGATATACATATACATATGGCTGACTCGCATTAGCAGAAACTCACACTACATTGTAAGGCAACTATGCTACAGTAGAAGTTTTTCTTTTTTTAAATATACTATCTTAGCTTTAATCATATATCAGATATAACACTTTTAAAGACCTTTGCAGCAGTAGACTACCCCTCACGTTCCTAAAAACCAAAGTGCTTCCCTCCCCCCTCCATCCTTGTTCCAAATGTTTACAGTTCTCTTCCTCCCCTGCTCTTGGGCTCAGGTGGGATGTGGCTTGGGGGTGATGGCTGAGACAGGGGTGCAGTGACTGGCAGGCTGCCAGTGGCTGGGGAGCGGCCGAGACAGGCCCTCAACCCAGACATATTCTAAAGACCCAGGGAGAAACCTTAGAACCAATCCTGCATTTGGACTGTGGGTATTGTATTCGCTTCCTTCTTCTACAGTCAAGTTATCCCCAGATTTTGCTCAGAAGGTAACCAAATTTAACCTGTGCCTCTGACAGGAAAGGCGTGGAGCCTCCACAAACATCAGGAAACTGAGAGAAGCCTTCACTTGAGCAGCTTTTTAAAGCAATTCTTTAAAATTTACCACTTGCCTTTCGTATATCCCAGGGGCATCTTCTTGAATGTTGTTCCAAAGAAATAATGTTTCTGGGTTGAACATGGTGAACGCGTAACTAGAATGGATGTGAAATTCTTGACAAAAAAGTTTTCTCATGAGTGTTTCACAAGTAATATAATGAATTCTCACTATAGTTTCCATAAAAAGCCAAGTTCCTTATTATGGTAAGGTATTCTTATTCACTCAGAGTTAGAATAATCAGAGGAAGCACCATATTTAAATATGTATCATTCTGTGTGTATATAAATATTCATATTACACAGTTTATGAGTTACACCCTATGTCACTACGCCCAGGGGTACAGTAACATAATTTTAAATACACATTCCACATTTCAACTTTTAAAACATTTAAAGTCAATATGAAATATATGCTAACTAGTAATGTTAATATAACTTTCTCTTGCAATAGTCATGTGTGCACATATATATGAATATTAAATACATGAAATATTTAAATGCATTTTGTTAAATATATTAAATATATTCTTATAAGAGATAAAACTGATTTTTATTCCATAAATATTAAAAACATATTAGCTGTCAGTGTATGGTAGATTAAATTTATTTCTAATGAATTAAAATTTAAAGCAAAGTTCAAAGATTCTTACGTAAGGTTCTGGTCAGAAACAAAAATAAGTCATGAATCTACTCATCAAAAATCTCTGGAGTCAATATTTCTCTAACTGTGCATATCAGCTTCTTGTGGTTTAAAACACAAATTTATTGAGGGAAACCTTGCTAACATGAGGACATCTGATCAGTAGCGTGTTCAGTAGATAAAATAGTAAAAATCTAGAATTTACATGAGAGCTAAACATTTAGTTTACGTCAATTTGGAATTGGTAGTGCCTCCTATTTCCCTGAAGAAGAAAGAAAAAGGTGAAAGAGACTGTGTGCATGTATGTTACAAGGAGAGAGACACACGTTCAGAGGACACGCATTCTACATCTAAGGCTCAAAGTTCAACCAGCAGATCCTTTATACTGACAAGGATAAAACACAAAGCTCTGAAACCAAGTCTTCTAAATACAAAACGAAAGAAGGCCCAATTAATTTGATTTATTAGAAAAAAATCACAGATACAGATACACAGTGACAATTGATATCAGAACTATCATATACAATATATAAAATAAATGTCTGATATACTTAAGAAATAAAGTTGACAAAATATGATGAAGGAAAGGAGGATATAATATGTGACAGCAAATTTAAATCTGAAATAAGCAAATTGTAGCATGAAAATTAAAATAGAAATTAAGTGGCTATGCACCAAAATAAACATCACTTAAGAGAAAATTAGAGAGAAATTTGAAAAACTTAAACAGATGGTTTGAAGAAATTTTACAGGAAATGCTCTGTAGAAGAGAGGGGGTATATCTTACAGAGACTTAAAAAGATGCATAAGATTGTGTAAGACGTTCTAGCACCACATCAAGACTCCAGTTAGAAATAATAGAGGACAGAAAAGAAGGGCAAATTGGAAGATGTGATTCACAACTTTCCAAATCTGTTATATACAATTTACATATTTAGGAAATTCACTGAATCCCAACCAGAATAATGGTGTGTGCATACACACACACACACACACATACACATATGTGTACATATATATATGTATATATATATGTGTGTGTGTATGATATGTATACATACATATATCTATATAAATATAATTTTTAAAAGCTTCACTCACATGATTATGAGAGCTGGCAGGTCTGTAATCTGCAAGGCAAACCATAGGCTGGAAATAGGCAGAAGCTGGCACTTCAGTCTTGAGACAGAATTGTTTTTCACTTTAAACCTCATTTGTTGCTCTCAGGGCCTCTAACTGATTGGATGAAACCCACCCACATTATTAAGGATGATCTCTTTTCCTGAAGACCAAGTGATTGTAGATATAAACCACACCCACAAAGCAGAAACAGTAATAGAGAAAATGAAGAAAACTAAACATTTAAAATACCAATAAAATTGAGACTTTAGCAAGACTGACCAAGATAAGAGATTTAAATTATTAAAATCAGGGATGATAAAGGGAAAATCAGAGCTGGATTTACAATATAAAGATTGTAAGGAAATACTCTGAGCAATTGTATGGCAACAGATTATATAATGCAGATGAAATGATCAAATTCCTAAAAAGATGCAAACTCCCAAAACTGACTCGGGGGACTTCCCTGGCTGGCCAATGGCTAAGACTCTGCTTCCAAAGCAGGGGACTTGGGTTCAATCCCTGGTTGGGGCACTAAGATCTCACATACCACACTGCATGGCCAATAAATAAATAAATTAATTAATTTTAAAAAATGCCTCAGAAGACATAAATCTGAATAGATCGGTAACAAGTATACAGACTATTTGAAACCATTTTCTCACAAAGAAAAGTCCAAACCTATGTTGCTTTGCTGGTAAACTATAATGATGATTTAAAGAATTAACACTAATCTAAAAGAAAAAAAAAGAAAACACTTTCTGATTCAATTTTATTGAGATCAGTCTCATCTGATAGCAAAATATTACAAAAATATTGACATAAAATATATCAACAAATTTCTAGAAAAGTGAATCTAACATATCAAAATGATTATACAGCATGACCAAATGGAATTTGCCACACAATTCTAAGTATGGCTTAACATACAAAAATCAATCAATATAATATACCATATTAATAAAAAAGAAGCAAACACACATTGTAATAGACACAGAAAAATCTATTTGATAAAATCCATCACTCTTCTATGAAAAAAAAAAAACTGAATAATCCCCCTAGGAATAGAAGGAATCTTTCTGAACTTAATGATAGAATATGTAAAAATAAAACAAAGTTCACGTTATGCTTAATGGTAAATTCTTGAAAGCTTTCCTTCTATCCAGAAACAAGAAGAGATGATATCAGAGCCCATCTAGGACATTATAAACAACAGAAATGTGTTTCTCAAGTTATAAACAGCAGAAATATATTGGATTGTCCAAAAGTCTGGAACATCTTACAGAAAAACTGAAGCAAGCTTTTGGCCAGCCAGGATTTTTCAGTTTTACAGCCTGGGCAGTCGGAGATCAATACGCTGGTAGAATCAGTGTCTGGTGAGAGCCGGCTTCCTGGCTTAGGCAGCTTTCTTCTTGCTGTGTCCTCACGAAGCAGGAGGGTGGGTGATCTCTCTGAAGGCTCTTGTATAAGCCCGCTGATCCCAGTCATGAGGGCTCTGAATTCATGACTTAAACATCTCCCAAAGGCCCCGCCTCCAAAAATTGCCACACGGGGGTGAGAAATATTCAGTCTGCAGCAGGTTTGAAAGAATTCCTGTCCTTAAAAGTACATAAAAAGATAAAAAGAAGAACGAGGTTGATAGGGCTTTTACATTACTTCTCCCACAAAGGGAGAGAGACAGGTCTGGTTTACCTGCAAAGGACTTAGAACTCAGAGTAAGAGATTTTGGTTTAAAGCCTGGTTCCTGAACCAGCTGTCAATCATACTAGTTCTGAGGCCCCAAAAGTTCCTGTGCTATACATCTAAGTGTCGTTGTTGTTCTATCACTCCGTCAGGTCTGATCTTTGTGACTCCACTGACTCCAGCCTGCCAGGCTCCCCTGTCCTTCACTGTCTCTAGGAGTTTGCTCAAACTCATGTACATCGAGTTGGTGATGCCATCCAACCATCTCATCCTCTGTCCCTTCTCTTGCACTCTGTCTTTCCCAGCATCAGGGTCTTTTCCAGCGAGTCAGCTCCTCGTTTCAGGTGGCCAAAGTATTGGAGCTTCAGCTTCAGCATCAGTCCTTCCAGTGTATATTCAGGGTTGGAAGATTGCAAACCAAGCTAGTAGGATGTTAAATAAAAAAGGTTCTATCCTTTCAGCTTGACAAATACACTTTTATAATACTCTGAAAGGCTAGGACCGCATTGATACTCCTTAGATTTCTCCCCAAGTTTCTGGCCTAACACCCCTTGCTCTTGCTTCTGACTTCACGCAGTATCACAAGGAGTCTGATGTGCATGGACACAGACGCCCACCTGCACACCCAAGCTGAGTCCCCTTGGGCGCAGTGTTAAAAGCCCTGAGTGGTATGGATTACCCTTGGGAGGAGAAAAGATCCATACTGATGATGGGACTGAGCTTAGATCATTTGGCCAAGGATTCAAGAATCCAGGATTCTTGAACCTGAACCTGGCCTACAGATGGGCATAGACGCTCTATGGGCATGTCCCTTTGCTGCTCAAGACTCCCTGCCAGGACAGAAACAGGGTCAGAGAAGGGTCATCATGGAGGCTTCTGAACTACAGGTTTCTGTTTGTGTCCAAGGACATGACTGCTTCCACCAATTACCTGTATAATGCTTTGTTATCCTCAGGGTAGAATGGAGATGCCATTCATCTCATTGAATTATGAGAGTTAAAGAAAATCAAAGATCAAAGAAAAAATATTATATCAATATATTGCCTGATACATAATGAATTATCTTTCTCTCTTCCTCTTTTCATTGTTACCTTAATTTCTCCCAGAGTACTCATTTTTGTAATAAGACTAATATTAGTGCTTGATTCTCAGGACTGACATAACACATACATCATATAATATGTGATAATGAAGCAGGAGATCTGTAAGTGGTTATATGATAGGGCGTGGCAACCTACCGCAGCATCCTTGACTGGATAATTCCGCAGACAGAGGAGCCTGGCTGGCTACAGTTCATGGGGTTGCAAAGAGTCAGAGAAGACTGAAGTGACATAGCATGCAGCACACAATAGCCAATAGAAGAGGCCCTGAATTGGAGAAGAAAGTTTCCGCTTGGGAAAGCATAAGTGGAATTTGTAAACTACATGGGAGTTTCTGGTAGGATCATCTTGGTATTTACCCTTTCCTGCAAAAATGTTTCCGTTAGTTGACCTAGAAACTAATTCTTGCCTTAGTTTTAGCCAAACCTGATAATATACACACCCAATCTGGAAAACTCACCAAAGACTTATCACATAATCCCCAATAATATGTGTCAGGGAGCTTTATGGTTGGTGCCAGTCCTCAGATGTTCTGATTTCCCCTGGCCAGCATAAGCAGATGGCTTTGTTCAGAAAAGTTGGCCTGGGGATGTAATTGGAGAAGAAACTCTATGTGTGTGTAATTTGAAAGCTGCCTGGATCCTGATAAAACAGGAGTCATGGTGGGATTTTGAAGCTTAACAGGAGTCATCAGCAGAGTGAAATATTCTCCTTAAGTGAGTCCTGAATGCCTCTCACGTCCAGTCGTGGTTCCCTATATATGTGTGTGTAGAACAATGTGAAACTCTGATCATTTTTACAACAGCTTCATTCAACCACCACTTCTGTGCTGTACTCACCCCGCGCTCCCAACAGCATCACAAGCGTACATATGTATCAATAAGCAATACATCCTCCAGAAAGGTCTAGAAAGTCTAGCAAAATCTGATTCATGGCAACCACTCAGATATTGATGTTTTAACTGACATTTGGCATGAAATAAAGTAATTACTGGGTTTTGCAATGTTAATTTAAAGCATTATATTAGATTTTGGAAAAGTCAATGCATCTGATATAAACCTATTTAGATAAGCCAATACATTTTTATGAAGACCTTTCTGGATACAAATAGTAAAGGAATAAACTTTAACAAAAATTTTAAAATTCACCAACCGAGCTTTCTCCAACCAATATACTTTTTATCTTGATTCCTTTTAGTTAGGAAAACTGACTCCTCCCACCCCCAAGTACCTATCTCATGATAATGCATTCTAAAATAATGAGGCTATATTGCCATGGCTCACTTATTTTAAAATAAATATGGTCAACATGTAATCTGTTATTTGGTTTATGTGAAGAGAAATTTCAATGAAAGATAATTGAGTATACTATTTTTCACATTTTAGAAGAATAATTGCTTAAATTGCAATGTAATGTTAAATATAATAGACAAATGTACAGAGGTCTGTGTGCACAAAATATTTTACTTTTTCCACATAACATTCTTAAAACATTAAAATTCAATTAATTCAGGAGAATCAATCAAAGGCTCCTGTTTTACAATGTATTTTGCCATATGCATGTGTATGTCCATGTTTGTGTTTGCATAGAGAGATATGGCTAGAGATAGAGAGAGTGAAAGATAAGGAAGCCAATAAAAATCGAAGGAAACATAAAAAAGAGAAGTGAAAAAAAGCTTTCCTGAATTTTCCAACTTTAGGAAAACTACTCAAGTCTTTGTTTCCCAAAAGGCAAAGGGAAGATATCTATAACGAACCCAACAGTACTATTCTCCTTTCAACCAATAAAGCAAAGTAGGCAAGTATAATCAGAGGTGAATGCGGAAACCAGAGCTAAAGAATGTTACATTACAAATGCAAAATACCTGACGATATTTTAGCACACAATACCTGAGAGCTTTATTCAGAATTTTAAGGGATCCTCACCCTTTCTATGTCAAGAATTCCCAGTTAGGGCTTAGGAAAAGAGGAAGTCAATGGTTGGTTGCATTAGCTTTTCTATTTCGAGCTGTCACAGCTGCAAAATTGTTCAATGCGACTCCGCAGGGAGCGCTACCCAGCTATGCAAATGAATTCCAAATGGGACCTGGGCCAGCACGAGGGGAGCTGAGTGTGGAGGCTGAGTGACTGCCCCCCGTCTGTCTGATGGATTGACTCAGGCCACCAAGGAGCCAGCGCCATTGATTTCTGCTCATCTATCTCATCATAGTGACCTCTCCCTAGAAAGAAGGAAAGGAAGAGCAAAAGAGAGGGACAGAGAAAAAGTAAAATTAAAATGCTTCTTTACTTGTTTATCCCTCCTTCTTTCAAGTACCTTTATGATCATGTCATTTTCCTTCACCACATGTTTTACTCATATCAGAACCAGGTTAATAACTAGTCTTTACTTTTTTCTCTGTCTTAATTATGTGATTTGACTTGGTATAGCTTAATAATGGGTATTTGTGTCATATTCTTTAGAATTTACTAATTTGAAGAATAGAGATGTTGAAGAGTTGCTCTAGTTTGATGTAAATTCTAAACCATGCATGCAGAAGATATAAAATGTTGTCAGCACTCTTTCACTAAGAAACTCCAGCCTTACGCTATTTTCCATTTAGCCAGGAACTCCTTGCTTTGGTGAAATAATCCCTTATTCCTGCATTTTTGATGGATGAGAAATTACAGGAGAAAGGAGAAATGAAGTCTTAGTGATGTCAAAAAACGGAGATAGAATTAAGAAACCCAAATGTCCCAAAGCAGTTCATAGAACTTTCAGGATACAGTCTCGAATGTGCTTATTTCAAAATGTTTTTGTTCTCTTCATCTTCTCTGTTTGAACTGTTCTAGGTCATTCTCCTTTATAGAAGCAGATTTTTCACAGAGAAGAACTATGTCCTCTGAAAAGTGAAAGTGTCGGTCACTCAGTTGTGTCTGACTCTTTGTGACCCCATGGACTGTAGCCCTACAGGCTCGTCTGTCCACGGAACTCTCCAGGCAAGAATGTTGGAGTGGGTTGCCATTAGCTTCTTCAAGGGATCTTCCCAACCCAGAGATCGAATTGGTGTCTCCTGCATTGCAGGAAGATTCTTTACTGTCTGAGCCACCTAGGAATCCCAAAGTTCCCTCTATTTAAGAATTTAAGTGCTATCTCTGTTGTTTAAAGAGTTACAGTGAAGGCAACAATGGGATGGCAAAAGCAGGGTGGTTGTACAATCAAGTTTCTGTTTACCTTTTCCTGGGGGATTCACACTTCCATTTTCAAAACCTCTCTGAAATTCTCATCTGTTTGTTTGAAAATTCCTTTCTTCAGTTGTGTTCAGTCTGTAAGCACGATTTAGTGGTAATGTAGAGGACAAGGTATATGGTTGAAGGAGTTTTTTTGTTTTGTTTTTAATGAGAGTTTTATTCTTAGAAGAATCTGTATGCAATGAAAGGCATCAGAGGAGAGATGACATCAGGATGAGGCTATCAAATCTACTTTCAAGGATTCAGAGAGATGTGAGGCAGTGGATAGTAGAATTAAGCTAAAATCGACAAAAGGCCTTCTAAGCATCATCAGTGCCTTGCACTACAACTGTCTCACACAAAGACCACATATAAGAGAATGTGCCTCAAAAAGATTTATGCATGGCCCTTTTGGAGCACTGTGTAAGTTCCTAGTATATGCATAGGAAGCCCAGAAGGGATTTAAAAAGGATATATAAAAGAAAACTCTACAATTACATTAGACTAAAAGGGCCAGAAACAGTTTGTGCTTAATAAAGAGAATTAATTAGTGCTGTGCTCAATTAAGAGAAAATATAATAGTCAACCTAAAATTCTAAAGCCAGTGAAATTAGGACTTCTCAGGCAGAAACTGAGAAAATCAGTCAATGGGGGAATTACACTACCAGAAATAATCAAAGACAATTTTCAGACTGAAGAATGATCCTAGATGAAAACACAAAATTTTAGAAGAGATTGGATGTCATTGGAAGTGTAATGGACCAAACAAATATGGTCTTTTTTTTTGTTTTCCTCAAGAGCCAAAATAATTTAATGAGCAATAGTCTCTAAACATATAGTTCTTGGAAAACTAGATATTGATATAAAAAGATGAAAAAGAATATTTGGCTTTTATCACACAAAATAAAACAAACAATATTGATCATAGCTATGTAAACCTATAAAGATTTCAGAAGCAAAATTTAACTTTCCATCTTATGAATAGAAAAATGAAGAGATAATTAAATTAAGAGAACAGAAACAGTGAAGTAAAAATATAAAAGAAGTAAAAAATTTAAAAAAAAATGAAGTGTTGGATGTCAAGATTTCCCAATAAAATCAAGAAATTTCTATCTAGACTGATTGGGAGAGTAAGAACAAGGATAAAAATGACCAATATTAAGGATTGGACACCAGCATAGACAATAAAAATATTTTTTTAAGAAATAGAGAAGAGCATGAAAGAATTTATTACAGTACACTCATCAGCTTAGATAAAAATAGACAATTAGCTTCATAAACATAAGCTCTTCAATAGCCTATTAAAGCTTGTTATCTATTAATAAAGAAGTAGCCTTATTTCAATCCTATTAAAATTGCATAAGTAAATTTTTTTTCATACAAAATCAATCTCACTAAGGTGTGAGTGCTCATGAAATATATCAAACACTTAGGGAAGAAAAAAGTGTCAGTCTATGCAATTTTTTTCTTTTTTATATTCAGAAAATGGATGCGGAAGGGACACTTCTAGACATATTTTGTGAAACAAGTATAGTCTTGCTTCTAAAACCAGAAAAAAGTATTGCAAAAATAATTCAGGTCAGCATCACTCATAATATAAAACCAAAAACCTTTAACAAAATGCTAAGAAATTAAAATCAGTGGTACATAAAATGAATTATATGTTATACTTAAAGAAGTTTATCATAGAAATGCAACATTTGTTCAACATTAAAAAAAACTCAATAAATGCAATTCACCAAATTAAGGGCATTTAGGAGAAAAATACAATGAATTAATAGATTAAAAAAAACACATCTGACAACATTTAAAATGAATTAATCACACAATTTCTCAATGAAGTAATAATATGAAGAAATGTGCTTAACCTGATACAAGCTCTCTACAAAACCTACAAGCTACATTGTATTTATGAGTGAATGTTTTCTTCTATATTAAGACAAGACAAGATGTCTCTCTTCACTACTTTTATTTAACTTTGTACTGGAGTTCTTAGAGCAACAGGAGAAGAAAAATATCTAAAACATTACCACATAGAAAGAAAGAAATCAAAGTTTCTTTATTCACTGGTGATACATACATATGTGCAGAATATCTTAACAAGTCCATCAAACAGCTAGCAGAACTAAAAATGTTTATCTAGCAGAATCAGATGTTCCAAGTTCACTATATAAAAATCTAATGTATTTTAGTATACTAACAATGAACATTAGGAAATATATTTCCATTTATATTTCTAATTCTATCCCAATCATTCTCTCCTCTTTTACTGGTCCTTTAATTATATATATGATCAATAATCTGATATTTTTATATACTTCTGTACCCTGATTAGGTTTTTTGAATGTTACCTATAGGATTCGATTTTGATAATTTCCATTTACTTGTCTTCAAATTTACTAATCCTATCTTCTTGGCATTAATTAAGTGTATTTCATGATCATTAACTTTCTGACATTGTATTAATTATAGAATGCCTGCTTTTTGCTTAAGAGATTGCAATTATCTGTTAACATTCTCTCCTTTTTAAGATCCTGATTTCCTTGTCTTTTTTCCTATTAAAAAATATGTATTTGAAGTAAAGATTGTACCTATTAACTTCAGCAGATAGACTGTCTATGCATCCACTTTTATTTATGTTTTTCCTCTTGATCACAATTTTTATTTTCTTGCTGTTTTCTTGGCCTTGAAGAAAATTCTTCCTTTGTATCATAATATCTAGTAATTGAAATTGTTATTGTTCTTCCCCAGACAGTGTATATTGTTTTACCTGTTACACAGGTAAGATGAGGAGCTGAACCAGTCAGTCAATTAGTAATACATCTTGTCCACAATTGGGGTGAAGGTTCATTTAAATTTCGTCTAGTTCTAATTCCAAATGGTCTGTGGGGAAGAACTGTAAGTTTATGGCAAACCACTGTACATCACATTGCAGAGCTTTCATCTTCTAAGCACCCAGAGTTGATGAGAGATTAACTTTGCTTCTCTGTTCTGCTTTCTAACCACTGGACTGCTAGGGAATGCCAGGGACTCTAGGCTTCCCGCATGGCATTAGTGGTAAAGAACCCACCTGCCAATGCAGAAGACCCGAGAGACAAGGGTTGGAGCTCTGGGTTGGGAAGATCCGCTGGAGGAAGGCACAGCGATCCCCTCCAGTATTCTTGCCTGGAGAATCCCATGGACAGAGGAGCCTGGTGGGTTATAGTCCACAGGGTCACAAAGAGTCAGACACGACCACAGCAACTTAACACTGCCTGTTGGATACTGAAAGCTCTTTCCTTCAGAGTTCTTGAAGTTTGCTTTTGCTTCCTGCACCACACAAGTTCAAAATCTTGGGGTTGTGTTAGAAGGGGGAACTGTCTACAGTATAGGAGTCATCTCGCGTGCCTCTGACTCTTCAGCACCAGCAGAAGTAGGAAGTGTGCTCTGAGTTTCTGGCCCAGCCATTCAGACTTGATAGCCCCATCCTTCAGATAAAGCCCCTTTGAGATAAATGATGTCTTTGGGGATCTTTTAGCTTTGAATCTTTCACTCCATTCTTCCAATCATCAAATACTATTGTGCTAATACAATATAAATGCTAGTATTCTGTTTAATTATTATGTTTAATAATTGCATATTATGTTTTGATATAAAGCAATATATAATTCAGGGGAAGAAAGGAAAAGTGGAATTCGGTCATGGATTTCCTGAAAGATAACTTACCCAAAAGTTTAAATTTTGGTAAATTTTATGTTTCACAACAGCTCCTGCATTTATTAAAAGGAAACAATCATTAGTCTTACGTATTCAAAACACAGTATTCATCTGAACCATGACCACTGAACCACAAAATAAATTTCACAGTGTTCATTCCCTGGGGAATTTGCTTGTATTTTTCTTCAGTTTTTTTTTTTCCCATGCAATTCTACTGGGTTTGCATCTTTTTGAAAGCTCACAGTACAACTGAAGTTACAATTTAAATGTAGATAATGCCCATAGCAAAACTTGTAATAAGAGATGCTAATTATTGTGCACCTACTGTACCTACTCAGTACTTATATTACTGTCATCTAAGTCTCTCCTGTAGTTTATGAGGTAGGAATATTTGAAAATGCAAAACTAAAGCCTAGATGAGCCTAAATGAGGATAAATGCTATTAGCTGTATGATCCTGACAGTAAAAGAAGGAGCTGTGATCAAAAGTGCTTCCAATGATACAGCGGCAACTTAAGTGTGAGGCAATAGCTCCCTCCAGCTCTGTTGGGGTCCCGAATATCACAGCACAATAATTGTTGTTCACAGTGATGCTCCTATAAATATCAAATGAACAGATAAAATAATATTTACTGTTTAATAAATTGGGGAACAATGAAATGCACTTTAGAAATATGCAATTACTTCCAGAGTAGTCAGATTTCATTATGTAGTAGATAATAAAAATTTTAAGCTATATGTAGAAAATGAAAAGCAAACTCTGTAAGAAATGATATCAAAATAAGTACACATCAATAGGATTAATATGGCTTTTTTTTTTTTTACATTTGTGGCAAGGCTGTATATTGTCCCCTGCATATTTAAATCACATGCAGAGTATATCAGGCAAAATGTCCGGCTGGATGAAGCACAAGCTGGAACCAGGAGTGCCGGGAGAAATATCAACAACCTCAGATAGATGAAACCACTCTAATGGCAGAAATTGAGGAATGAAAGAGCCTCTTGATGAGGGTGACAGGGGAGAGTGAAAAACTGACTTGACACAACATTAAAGAACTAAGATGACAGCATCCAGTCCCTCAACTCATGGCAGATAGATGCGGAAACCATGGAAACAGTGACAGGATTTATTTTCTTGGGTTCTGAAATCACTGCAGATGGTGACTGCAGACATGAAATTAAAAGACACTTGGTCCTTGGAAGAAAAGCTATGACACACCTAGACGGCATATTAAAAAGCAGAGACATCATTTTGCCGACAAAGGTCCATATAGTCAAAGCTATGGTTTTCCCACTAGTCATGTATGGATGTGAGAGTTGGACCACAGTGAAGGCTATGCATGGAAAAATTGATGTTTTTGAATTGTGGTGCTGGAGAAGACTCTTGACAGGTCATTGGACTGCAAGATCAAACCAGTCAGTCCTAAAGGAAATCAACCCCGAATATTTATTGGAAGGACTGGTGCTGAAGCTGAAGCTCCAATACTTTGGTACCTGATGTAAGGAGCCAGCTGATTCACTGGAAAAGACTGTGATGCTGGGAAAGACTGAGGGCAGGAGGAGAAGGAGGTGGCAGAGAATGAGATGGTTAGACAGTGTCACCAACTCAATGGACATGAATTTGAACAAACTCTGGGATATAGTAGAGGACAGAGGAGCCTGGCATGCTGCAGCTCACAGGGTCACAAAAAGTTGGACACAACTTAGCGACTGAACAAAGGAACATTTCCTTTTCAAATTTTCTATTTGAAGGGAGGAAATAAAATCCATAGAATTTTCTTTCAGTTAAAAAAAAAAGAGAGAGATGCATTTATGGACACTGTGGACCTCTCAACCTATCACAAGAACACTTCTTGTGAGACCCTCATGCTGATCAAAACCTATATTTTGACACAGATAATTGTGGCATGACTTTTTAAACACTTATAATTATTTTATCATTATGGGTTGTTATTAAAATAATGGGATTCCTAATCGTAAGGATAGACCAGGTTAAGCCACAGTAACAACGCCCATGTAATGTCAAGGGGCATCAAAGACGGGAAAATGCGCTTCTTGCCTCCACTGTCTATGCAAGTCAGCGCTCTCTGTCTCTTTGTCAGCTCAGCATCGCAGACGGCTTTAATGTTATGGTACCTAGGGATAGATACCTGCTCCCAAAAGGCAAAGATAAGAGAAGGCCAGGGAGTCCAGAACTAGCAATCCAATGAGGTCCATTCACAGGGCCGTACCTGATATTGAGATGGTGCAGAGCATCCACAACCCTGGGCTCGAAAGAAGAGGAACAGAAAACACTGCTGAGCAACCCCGACATCTACCAGCAAAGCACGTAACGTGAGAAAACCACATCCTGTTATTTACTCAGCAATCATTTTAATCTTCTGAAATGGACCTTGCTATGCCAGGAGTAACTAAGGTTTCCCCCCAAAATAATATTTTACAAAGATCTTGAGAAATTTGTTATAAAGTGAAATGTCTGAAATTAAGAAATTAAATATCAAACTTATTAATTTTTTACTATGGACTTAATTGATATATTAATATTAATATAATATTTTAAAAATATAGTGATGTACAATATAATGTTAGGTTTAGGTGCACTGCCTGGCAATTCAATTATATATATTCTTTCTCAAATTATTTTGCCTTATAGGTTATTTATTTTAATATACTATTCATAGCTAAACTTACAATGACTAATTTGATTCTTCATAGAATAAAATTTGTATAAGTTTTTAGGATTAGGTTAGAATTAAGAGACATATCCTCTTAGCTGAATGTCATAAAATATTCAGTAGCACAGAAGATGCTTAGCCTGATTATTTAAGAACTTATAGAGACCTTACTTACTTTCTAGAACTATTAATGTGATGAAGAAAAATAGTTCTAGTAGAAGAAAGCAATACATCCCCATTTTTACTTGCATGCTATATTGAGAAATATTGCTTTAGTTATTTAAAGACATAATAAGAATAACAATGTACTAATAAACAGCATGCACTACTTTAAATAATAATCCAATATTTATTTTAACTATACCAACCAACCCACTCCAGTACTCTTGCCTAGAAAAATCCCATGGATGGAGGAGCTTGGTGCAGGCTACTGTCCATGGCATCACAGAGAGTCGGGCACGACTGAGCGACTTCACTTTCACTTTCAACCTAATTATTGTTTTTAAGAAACTGTACAAACCATAGGTTCGATAAGCATACCAAAAGCCTGGAAATTTTTAACTTCAGATAAATGTTTCCTGAAATATAGAATAAATTTTAATTTGATGATGTTTTAAATTAGCTAAAAATATTCATTGCAATGAATTTAATGAAATATTACTAAATTAAATGAGCATTTATTCTCCATTTTTAACTTATCAGAGAATTTTTAAAAGCAAAGCTGACTCCAGAGATTGGGGAGAGAAATACATATATCTTTTAGAGAACTTACATTTAGAATCCATAAACAATCCCCTGGAGAAGGAAATGGCCACTCACTCCATTATTCTTGACTGGAGAATTCCATGGACAGAGGAGCCTGGCAGGCCACAGTCCGTGAGGTTGCAGAGTCGGACGTGACTGAGTGACCAACACAGATAACCCCAGTGCTCAATAACAGAGATAAAAACTTGATTAAAAACGGGAACACAGAGAAAGTTCACAAAGATAATGCAGAAATGACCAATAATCATATCAACAGGTACTCAGGATCATTGGTCATCTGAGAAAGAGAAAATAAAATTATTTTGAGATGCCATTTTATATCAAAAACAATGTCAAAATTCAAGTTAATGACTAAACCAAACATTAGGAAGAATGTGGAACAATTACAACCTGTATACATCCCCATTTTTACTTGCATGCAATATTGAGAAATATCACTCCAGTTATTTAAAGACATAATTAGAATGACAATGTACTAATAATAAACAGCCTGCATTACTTTAGGTAACAATCCAATATTTATTTTAGCCATGCTAATCTAATTAATGTTTAAAAAACTATAAGAACTATAGATTAGACAAGCATACTAAAAGCTTGGAAATATTTAAGTTCAGATAAATGTTTCCTGAAATATAGAATAAATGGGAGTGCAAATGGGGCAGTAATCTGCAAAATTCTTACCAAGCTAAGTATACACTGAGGTTGTGCTCAATTGCTCATCCCTTTCCAACTCTTAGTGACCCCGTGGACTGTAGTCTGCCAGGCTCCCCTGTTCATGGGATTTCCCAGGCAAATATACTAGAGTGGGTTGCCATGCCTCCTCCAGGGGATCTTCCCAATTCAGAGATAGAACGCACATCTCCGTGTCTCCTGTATTGGCAGGCGGATTCTGAGCCACCGGGAAAGCCCACACTGAGGTTATGAGTCAACCATTTTACTTTTAGGAATCTGTTTAAGAGAAATGAAAAATGCTTACCTAAAGACTCATGTAAAATTATTCATAACATTTCTATTTGTAACAATCCCCAAAATGAGAAAAAGACAAGTTTTCATCAACAAGAACATTATTTTTAAAACGCCAAACATACAATGGAAGACTTACTCAGTAATTCTTTTTTAAATGAACCACTGGCATAAGCAATAACTTGGAGGAATCTAAAAAAAGGTTAAATAAAAAAGTTAAATATTTATATGAAGTTGTAGAATGAACAAGATTAGTTTATAGTAATAAAAATCTGAACAGTGAGTATAAAATTAAAGAAGAGAAATACAAGGAAATCTGAGGAGATGGACATATTCTCTATCTTGTTTGGGTGATGCTAAAATGTGTATTTGTCGAAGTTGAATTGTACACTTAAGACATGTGCATTGCACTATCTGTAAACTTTAAAATTAAAAAAAAATACAACTTGAAGAATTACTGTTTCTATATATTTATTTGGATGTTTTTTATATCTCTGGTGCATGCGCGCTCAGCCACTCAGTCATGTCCAACTCTTTGTGACCCCATGGATTGTACGCCTCCAGCCTCCTCTGTCCATAGGATATTCCTGGCAACAGTACTGAAGTGGGTTGCCATTCCCTTCTCCAGGGAATCTTCCTGAACCCAGAGATTAAAATTGCCTGTCCTGCATCTCCTGTTTTGGCAGGCGGAATCTTTACCACCTGGCCACCTGGGAAGCCCCCAACGCATGACTAGGTGGCAGGTATTACAATCTCCATTTATAGTCCTAAAATTTATATACACTACACCTGTCCATGTAGTATGTGGTGGATTGAATCTTTAGATTAAAGTCTTAAAATAGTCTGCCGGACTCCTCTGTCCGTAGGATTCTACAGGCAACAGTACCGGAGTGGGTTGCCATTTCCTTCTCCAGGGACTCTTCCCAAACCAGGAATCAAACCTGTGTCTCCTGCACTGAGACAGATGCTTTACTGCTGAACCACCAGGGAAGCCCATCTCTCTGGTCATAATCAGTTTATTTAACAAATTATCCATTTCTGCATTTTAATATTACAGTGATAGTAAAATGTTGAGGGCTGAGCATTTCAGGTACCAGAAACAGCAAGTGAAAAGTCAAGAGACAGGCAAAAGCCACATCCAGAACATTAAAGAACGCTGGTGTGAGTGGATCCTGCTGAGAAAGGGGGTCCTGAGGATTCAGCGGGGGAAGTTGGAGCCAGACATACAAGGACTTTCAGGTTTAACAGCACTTGTAAAGATGCCCTGATATATTCATTATTTTTCTTTGCCTTGTCTTAACCTTAAACAAAAGCTACAGTTGGGAAAAAAAAAAAATCATTAAAAGTTAAGACTTGCTTCTGATATTCCTGGCAGAAGCCAACATAAACAGTACATTACCTTGTATTCAAAGCACCAATGCCCCATTAAAGGAGAGCCCTTTGAGGAATTCCATATGGTTTGTAAAAGCTTGATTACAGCAGCTTTTCTGAAGGTTAAAGTAAAATCTTCCTTTTTCAAATGTTTATGTGTGAACACAAAGGCACACTCTTCCAAATAGACGTGGACATTTACATATACACTAAATTCTTGGTAGATATCCAACTACTACAAATTGAATAACAAGTAAAGTTTTTTTATTTTTCAAGAGTGGAGGAAAACGTAAGGACATACATGCATGTATTTTAAATAATACATTTTATATTGATAAAAAGGTGATTATAATTCTTTGTAAGGGCTTCCCAGGTGGCTCAGTGGTAAAGAATCTGTCTGCCAATGCAAGAGACACGGGTTCAATCCCTGGGTTGGGAAGATGCCCTGGAGAAGGAGATGGCAACCCACTCCAATATTCTTGCCTGCAGAATCCCATGAACAGAGTAGCCTGGCAGGTTACAGTCCATGGGGTCACACAGGGTTAGACACATTGAGCACAGGTGTGTAAAAATATTTCTTTGTAAATGTGTGTCTCCCTGAGTCTAGAGATGTGTACAGTGGTTTCTCCGTGCCAGAAATTCTATGCATTAACTAAAGCACATAACAGCCTTACAAAGAAAATACTATTATGATGTCCAGTATATCAATGCAGGATTTCTGGTTTTCATGCTTTTTTGACCTTAGTAGTGTTCCTCCTTAATTTCTGTGTGTGTGTGTGTGTGTGTGTGTGTGTGTGTGAAGTCGCTCAGTCGTTTTGGACTCTTTACAACCCCATGGACTGTAGCCCACCAGGCTCCTCTGTTCATGGAATTCTCCAGGCAAGAATACTGGAGTGGGTTGCCATTTCCTTCTCCAGGAGACCTTCCTGATCCAGGGATCAAACCCAAGTCGCCTGCATTTGAGGCAATTTCTTTACCACCTGAGCCACCAGGGAAGTCCTTAATTTCTGTATCCTCAGTTTATTGGGGAATTGCAAAGTAATAATTTTTATAATACTCATAATATTTTTATTAATACTTGTTAGGCAGAGTAATTTTCTAATAAGATTCTTTCCTTCATCTATTTGTTTGCTCATTCATGCAGTTCATATAGGAAAGTCAAAATGAATGCCCAATTTTAAGGCAAATGAATTGCTTTTCTAGCATCTTCAGAGGCAGCTAGTTCATCTTATTTAATGTAACTTATGGTTTAAATATATTTAATGAGATAAAATCCTTTACACATAAGGAAAGCCAAACCCTTTACACATATTGTTATTACATTTATGATAGTTCCATATCTTTGGCAGTGAGGGCTTTTCAAGCTGGCTTCTTACTCCTTTTGACATAAACCTAGTACTCTGATCATTTCCTTGTCTCATGTTCTTCTTGCACATTTCCTTCTCAAGATTTAAGTTCATCAGTTTCTTCAAGAAGTTCCAGTCTCTTTACATAGAAAATGGCATTTCAGTATTCAAATCTAAAGTCTATGGGCATGACATAGTTTTTGTCTTTGGACTCTAATGAATTCCAGGGTCTTCACTGGACTGAGCTTCAGGGCAAAGCTAATCTGGGTCTTTTATTTAGGATCTTACAAGGTAAAGTTGAAGGGCCTATGGGCTGCACTCTTATCTGTAGACTCAAGTGGGAGAGTATCTCCAGGAGGTAGGGATCATCAGAGATATGCTAGTGTCCAATCATCACATATTTTAACTTATATATATATATATAAAAGTGTTGTATATAACATATACAGTATGTATATAACATATAATGTATAATGTATAATAAGCACATATGTACATAATGTATAATGTATATATTATGTATATAGCATAAATTATAATGTATATGTATTTTACTTATATACACATTATATATTATATATGTAAAATACATATATATATATAATACATTATATATTATATTATAATATATATAAAATACATTATATATATGTAAAATACAAAGATGTATTTACCTAATAGTTACCCCATACCTTGTCACTTTATGCTTGCTTTTCTAATTCTCAGGACAGCACAGTTTCTATTCTATATCTTCAACATTACATCTGTGTCTCTTTTCACTTAGACTGAGAATCCTAGTTATCAGGGTCACAGGAGATGACAGAACTGGAATATCTCATCAATGCACATATAAGTCTCTCAGAATAGCTATACCAATGCTATCTCACTAATCTTGATAGCTGAAGTAGCCTAGTTTATATACTGTTTCTTCACATTCTCTCTATTTTTACATTTCTGTCCTATATTTTCAGATCATATGGTTTTTTACATACTATCATCTCCCATTTCCTTCCCACTTAATCTTAGTTCTGTAAGCAATTCTGTAAGCATCCATAAGCCCTTATGTCGATGATTCTTCATTCACTTTGCTTTTCTGATCCTCATCCTTCAGTAGATTGATTCCTCATGCAGAGTCTGATACTGCATCCTTTATAGAAAACATGAACTTTTATCTGGAAAATTGCACATTTTTTAACCAAGTTGAGCCTGTGTTTGCGATTGTCTCATCATTTCAGTTTAGATTCAGGTGGATCCTTTAAATAGCTATTGAAGAAATAGGTGTAGCTATTTCCTCAACTCATGGGCATTTTCCTCTGCAAGAGACATGTGCACCCAATGTTCTTTGTATAATTCTTATCTTCCACGTATGTGTTCTTTTTTTACTGTAACTTGAACTACTCACAATTTTTTACATCTTCTAAGAATTTTATTATTTTCATCACTTTATACTTTCTCTTTGTTCAATGAAATACCAATTCCATGTGATTCTTGAGGTTTCACAGGTATGAATAATGATGATTCCCTATCTTTATTTCTTCAGTTGAATTTCTATCTGATAAATCATATTTATTTTTTATCTCCATCATATCTTTTTAATGATTCTCTTGAACCTCCTTTTTCTTTTTTTATCTGCTGAATGCATTGTTTCTGTTTTTGTTTATTTTATGTGTCAACACTTGGCTGAACCATGGTGCCCAGATATGTAGTCAAACATTATTCTGAATGTTTCTGTGATGATATTTTGGATGAGGTTAACATTTTAATTGGTGGGATTCTAGTAAGGCAGATTGTTCTTTATAATGCATGGTCTCATACAATAACTTGAAACCTTGGCTCCACAAAAAGATGGATATCCCCCCAAGCAAGAGGGGACTGTGTCAGGCTAATGGCCTTTAAACTAGAACCAAAACAGGCTCTCCCTTGGGTCTCCAGCTATGGGTTCTGCTTCTCTGGAGCACCCTAACTTATGTGATTTCCTATAGCTGCCATGTTTTGCCAGTTCTTGGGTTTGTTCCAATCTTTTTCTCCCTTGTTGCTATTAGAACCTCTGGGACGTGATGTTTTTCCCAGGTGACTCACTGGGGCTCACATTTGTTTATAGGAGTAACCAACTCATCCAAGAGTGGAAGTCTCATAAGCGGGGAAAGGCAGAGTGAGACTCCTCTAGCTCGAAAGAGTAAAACGGGCAGGATGACAACACAGCTGAAAAGTGCCGCTCATTCCCCTCTTCCTTTCTCCTGCTGGGCTTCCAGATGGTAAAGAGCCTGCCTGCAAAGTGGGCAGCCCGGGTCCAATCCCTGGTTGGGAAGATCCCCTGGAGAAGAAAATGGCAACCCACTCCAGCATTCCTGCCTGGAGAATCCCATGGATGGAGGGGCCTGGTGGGCTATGGTCCATGGGGTTGCAAAGAGTCAGACACTGCTGAGCAACTAACACACTTTTTTTCTATTGGTCTTACAATGTCCAGCTCAGCTGACCTGGAATTCCTTAGTCTTCCAAGAGTAAAGTTGTTTGGTCAGATTCAGGTAGTACCAATATAGACTCTGCACAGGGCTTTGCCTATTTCTGTAGAAGAAATTTTTCCCAGAGTCACTGGTTTTGCATACCACATGTCAAGTTTCCTTTTGATGTTATCCAAGTCCTGTAGATCCTAAAATCCCTAAGAATAGGGTAAATGTACAGTTTAGATTTTGCATAAGACAGGGAGGAAGACTGTCTTACTCATAATTTATCCTCAAAACTAGTTTTTACATTCTCTGAGTACATTCTTTGCTGTTTCTCCCCAAATTTCCTATTATAATGAAATCTGTTCTAAGAATAGAAC
Organism: Cervus canadensis; assembly: GCF_019320065.1. Classification (NCBI taxonomy): domain Eukaryota; kingdom Metazoa; phylum Chordata; class Mammalia; order Artiodactyla; family Cervidae; genus Cervus; species Cervus canadensis. The sequence goes on along the minus strand of NC_057418.1, from coordinate 34,482,961 downwards.
ACCTTTTAGCATTATTCATTCATTTTCATTCCACTGTTAAGTAGACATATTGACATACTGGTATTAGCTACATATTGTAGCAAGACACAACACAGGTAAGAAAATAGATAAGTAAGAATTTTAAAAGTGATAAAAATCCTCTCAGAACTATAAGCTCACATTTCTAAGGAGATCCAAATGATCTTTCCAAAACTGATTTTTTAAAAAAATCTTCCAATTTTGCATTGTGTTCTTTTTCTGATTTATAAAAGTTTCATTAAGTCATTAGTCAAAGTTGTCACTAAGGACAGCAATATTTTTAATTCAGAAAATTGAAACAATATTTTTTTAAAGAGAAGCTAGTTGAAACACTGACATTTATACCAAATGTTATTTTTGGTTTCTGAAAATTATCCTAAGAATAATATTTGGGAATGATCAGGGTCATTTTAGTGGATCAACAAATGTCTGATATATTAACCGTGAAATATACCATTTACATGAGGATAAAATCTAAGCTATATTCCAGAGAGTGTAGGCTGAGAGAGTTGTATTGGCTAAATTTCCTAAGTAAGTGGAGTAGAAATAATTGGATCTATATGGGAATTGACCTGGAAATACATTAAATCCAGGAGGAGGAGATGGGAACAAGAGAGAAACACTTAATCTCTCACTGGAGAGAAGCTTTCTAATTATGTAAAATATTGCCGTGGAAAATTTATCCCCCAAGGAAGTAACATGAGGTTCTGAGACTGTGTTTCTGACACAGGTAAGTAAATTTCTATCAAAAATTCTATAACTAAAAGGCAACGAGTTTCTCAGGAGAACCTATATACCAAACTAAGAATCTGTATATTTAATAAGCAATGTATTTAAGTAGATATTCTTTAGTTGGGTTTTTGAGATAGAAATGACAGAGAAGGGTGCGTGCATGACATGTCTTTAAGGATAGCACAGAGTCCCAGGGGAAATCTGGCTTTCTGTGTGCTGGAGTTCTAAACCAAGTCAGGTTCAAGATATGAATATATTACGAATAATGTAAAAATATGTGAAGTTGTCAGAAGCTAAACATGATTATTAGAAGCTTATTTGTAAGAAAGCTAAATTTACCTAATGGCTTCCTATCAGTAGTCATGATGTCTGATGAGTTTTTGGGTGACTGGAAAATTACTTTTCAGAACATAACAGATTTTTCTTAAAATAATTTCAAGATATAGAATTCAAAGATTTTTTTAAAAAAAATTCTCAAGATTTTTAAGCTATAAAAAATTGTCTATGATAAATGAAAAGTAATGCACAGAAAAACATCCCAAACATTCCTCTAGCACTTTTGAAGGATAACACAGTGTAGCTGAGTTTCGCATGCATGCGAGCTCAGTCACCAAGTCTTGTCTGACTCTTTTTGGCCCCGTGGACGTGGCCCGCCAGGCTTCTCTGTCCATGGGATTTTCCAGGCAAGAATTTGGAGTGGGTGGCCATTTCCTCCTCCTGGGGATCTTCTTGACCCAGGAATCGAGTCTGGGTCTCCTGGGTCTCCTGCATTGGCAGATGAATTCTTTACCACTGACCCTCCGGGAGAGCTCTGGCTGAGTTTTGACTTCCCATTTAATTCAATCCTCATCTATTCCTTCACATCATGATTTTATGACTCCAGTGTCTGTTAATAATCTGCTGCTACAGGGCTCTGAAAACCCAATAATAACACAGAAAGATACCTCAACAAATTAAATGCTTATTCTATCTCATTCTCTGATTTTTTTTTTAAGAAAGAGACAATGAAAATAGAATTTTCTGCCTTTCTCTTCTCCACTATGGTAAAAATATCTCCACTATGGTAAAAAAAATATTTTTTCCATTTCACCAGTACATTTAAATATGAAGTATAAAACCATATTCTTGATAAATCTTGGTTGATAAATCATCTGTTCAGTGATCTTCCTCAATATCATAGGTATAAAAATCACAACAATGTTTCCTGATTAAGGCACTGACTATGTAGATAACCAACAGATTAAAAATAAGGCAAAATGCAAGCTGGGTGTGGTGTGTAAAGTGGCCTGCATGACACAGTCTGGTGTTCAATTAAACTCTGAATATCCTGGTAAAGAAGGAAAATGTGTTTAACCTGAGGATACCTCTATTCCAGGACAAAAGCAGAATCCAAGGGAATAGTTCACCCCTCTTCAGAGAGAAGCTTGTTCAAAAGAAAGAAATCATAATTATTTCTTCTGTAAGAGACAGAGACTAACCAACTTGGAAAATTTTAAATAATTTCATTTATAAAAGACTGCTTTTTATTTTTATTACAGACATTGAGAAAATTCACACATAATATATCTCAAAGTTTACATCTGTTAGCAGTTTTGTCAATTTAAGCTTCTAGTTCTATCATATAACAAGAAACAATGGCTTCTTCTTAAAAATGCAAAATCAGATAGTCATCTTGAGACTCTTTCCCTGTAATATCGCTGTATGGAGTCTACTCTTTTAATTTCCATATTATCTTTTTTTAAATTTCCATATTTTCTTTTTTGTTGTTGTTAATTTCCATATTTTCAAGAAACGTGAGAATGTCTCTCCTTAACCTAAAGTGGACTGTGAGCCTGTTATTATAAACATGAGCCTTAGCCTACATCTCAGAGTAACGGGTTACACAGCACCACCTTAATCATGAAATATGTCAGGACTAGTTTGCAAGGAAATTTTTAAGTGCCAGATGATCATAAAAGTGAGACACTTTCACCAATCCTTCCTTCCAGATTAGAAAGTGTCCTTTAAAATGTGGAGAAACACTTCACATATTTTATGACTCATTTCAGCTGCACGGTTTACTGTCCATGTTTTAGGATTTCATTTGGCTTCTAAAGCACTGCCAGTGAGGAAGTGAGGATCTGGAGCACGTCTTTTCAAGTTATAGCTGAGGATTTTTTTAACTCGAGGGGAAACTATGGGAGGCCATGCTAGCTCTCAGTTTTGTGCGTACACACACACACACACACACAAACCCTAAACCTCTGACTGCCCTGCACACGCTGAGCTGGGATATTTTGTTTCCTTTTCATGCATCATTTACAAGTTGCTGCCATGATTCCGCAACATCTGCACATCATGCCAACTCACACAAAGTGAATTTGAAGGGAAGCGATATGTTCTGTGATGTCTATGCGTGTTTGCTTGTGTCCATTGATTGCTTTTAACGAGCAAGCCAAGCAGGAAGAAAGATGAATACATTGGGTAAGAGATAGAAAGTGCACGGGTGTGTGGATGGGAGGAAGTTCCACCTCGCTCAGGTTACAACAGCAGCGTGACAGACATGCTTTGTATTCTAGACTTCTTTACACAGTAAACACCTGTATGTAAGAGCATACCTGGGACTCCCCAGGGAGTTCTGGGGTAAAGAATCTGCCTGCTTATGCAGGAAATGCAGGTACGATCCCTGGGTGGGGAAGACTCCCTGGAGAAGGAAATGGCAGCCCTCTCCAGTGTGGTTGCCTGGGAAATTCTGTGGACAGAGGAGCCTGGTGGGCTAGATGGAGTCCACAGGGTCTCAAAAGTGTCAGACGCTACCGAATAGCAACAACAAGAGCATACCGATGAAACAATTAGGTGTAAAGAACTTTCATGACTAAATATTAAAGGGAAAGAGGGAGAGATATTAAAATTATCAAAGAATTGAACAATCACTTCATGAATTAAGAGAAACAAATGGCAAAGTAGAACCTGAAGCATACACCCTTAGTGTTTAAGAGAATGCAAATTTAAGATTGCATTTTACATAATAGTTTAGAAATCTGACAATACCCGCGCCTGGAGATGTGGAACAACGAGGGCTCATTTCTTATTGTGTGGGATGCAAAATGATATCAGTTCAGTTCAGTTGTTCAGTTGTGTCTGACTTTTTGTGACCCCATGGACTGCAGCACGCCAGGCTTCCCTGTCCATCACCAAATCTGGGAGCTTACTCAAACTCATGTCCATGATGCCATGCAACCATCTTATCCTCTGTCGTCCCCTTCTACCACCTTCAATATTTTCCAGCTTCAGGGTCTTTTCCAATGAGTCAGTTCTTCACATCAGGTGGTGAAAGGATTGGAGTTTCAGCTTCAGCATCAGTCCTTCCAATGAACACCCAGGACTGATTTTCTTTAGGATGGACTGGTTGGATCTCCTTGCAGTCCAAGCAACTCTCAAGAGTCTTCTCCAACACCATAGTTCAAAAACATCAATTCTTTGGTGCTCAGCTTTCTTTATAGTCCAACTCTCACATCCGTACACGACTACTGGAAAAACCATAGCTTTTACTAGACGGACCTTTATTGGCAAAGTAATGCCTTTGCTTTTTAATATGCTGTCTAGGTTGGTCATAGCTTTTCTTCCAAGGAATAAGTGTCTTTTAATTTCATGGCTGCAGTCATCATCTGCAGTGATTTTGGAGACCAAAAAAATAAAGTCTCTCACTGTTTCCATTGTTTCCGCATCTATTTGCCATGAAATGATTGGACCAGATGCCATGATCTTAATTTTTCTGAATGCTAAGTTTTAAGTCAACTTTTTCTCTCTCTCCTTTCACCCTCAACAGGATGCTATGTAGTTCATCTTCACTCTCTGCCATTTGAGTGGTATCATCTGTCTGAGGTGGCTGATATTTTTCCTGGCAATCTTGATTCCAGGTTGTGATTCATCCAGCCCAGCATTTCTCATGATGTGCTCTGCATATAAGTTAAGTAAGCAGGGTGACAACATACAGCCTTGTTCTACTCCTTTCTCAGTTTTGAACCAGTCCATTGTTCTATGTAAGGTTCTCACTGTTGCTTCTTGACCTGCATACAGGTTTCTCAGGAGACAGGTAAGGTGGTCTGATATTACCATCTCTTTACGAATTTTCCATAGTTTGTTGTGATCCACACAGTCAAAGGTTTTAACACAGTCAATGAAGCAGAAGTAGACATTTTTCTGGAATTCCCTTGCTGTGATTCAAGGAAAGTTGGCAATTTGATCTCTGGTTCTTCTGCCTTTTCTAAATCCAACATGTACATCTAGATGTTCTTGGTTCTTGTACTGTTGAAGCCTAGTTTGAAAGATTTTGAGCATAACTTTATGAGCACACAAAATAAGCACAGCTGTGCTGTAGTTTGAACATTCTTTGGCATTGCCCTTCTTTGGGATTGGAATGAAAACTGACCGCTTAGTAAGGAAAGTGTTTCTCTTTATCCATTAGTGGAGCAAAACTTTTACACTTTAAATTATCCTTGTTTAGTTGATTGCAAAATGATACCTTTGCATAAATGGCTTAGCATAATTTATGCCATAATTTCAATTTTATCTAATTTTTAAAGATACCAATAAAGATATAGTTAATTGCTTGCAGAATGTTGGAAAGATATTTTCTTCCTAGAAGGATAATTATGAATGCATCATATCCTAAATATTTTACTTCACAAAATATTTTGAAGTATTTTATAATGCTTCATGAATAACAGCTTTTAATTTTTTTTAATTGGAGTATAATTGATCCAAAATACTGTTTTGGCTTCTGCTATACAGCAGCATGAATCAGCCATAAGTATACATATGTCCCCTCCCACTTGAAGCTCCCCCGCAACCACCACCTCATCCCACCTGTCTAGGTCATCACAGAGCACTGAGTTGAGCTCCCTGTGTTACGGAGCAGCTTCCCACTGGCTATCTGTTTTACGCCTGGCGTCGTATATATGTCAGTGCTCCTCTCTCAACTTGTCGCACCCTCTCCTTCTTCCACTGTGTCCAAAATTTGTTCTCTATGTTTGTGTCTCTATGCCATACAAATAAATAAGGAGGATTTGAAAGCATCTCATATATTTACATATATAAGAATATATATACAAATATAACAATTAACAAATATATGAGATGTTTTTAAATGCTTCTTATATTTTATTCTTTTATCAATGGTAAGGATGGAAGAAGAATCCATATAAGTGAAAACGCCACCAAAATAGTTCCCTAATAACTTGATGGCATTTACACTTAACACACAGTAGAATTTACCTTATTCGTTTCTATTGTTTTCTTAATCTTATCTCAGAATTTATCTTTTTCCAGTATTCAGTTTTTTTTTTTTCTCAGATTGTCTTCCCAAGTATAATGTACAAACTTAGGTTTTAAAATCCAAGCCATATGTGGAGGGGGTGAGTGTCCACACTAATGACCTTGACCAGCTGGAGAGACATGGTCAGACTTTGTCATTTAGGCAGAGCTTTTTCAGTAATTTTTTTTTTCATTTTTTAGATTAATTTATTTTTTAAATGAAGGATAATTGCTTTCATAATTTTGTTGTTCCCTGTCAAACATCAATATTAGTAGTTTTTTTTAAACACAAAAATCTATTAAAACCAATCAATGCTTTACATTGTTAAAAGAAAAAAAATTATCATTCTCAAATAGTGTCTTTGTAAACTGCCCTGCACTCAACTGATTAAAATACTGAAATGCTCTAATGGACATTTTATAGAATATCTCATTGGAGAAAATTGGATTGGCACTTAATTTTGCTCAACAGTAAATGAGTATCTATATTGCCTATTGCAGGAGCAGAAGTATTGTACACTGACTTAGCTTTCTGTCTACAGTAAAATTGCTAACTGAATCCTGGACTTGTGTTTTTACTTATTTTATTTACGTGTGTCACTTACAACCTCAGAAAAATTTTTAAAAATCCATCTTAAATGGTCTTTGACTCTCAGATAGCATCTTAGCTGGTTACTACAAATGCTTAGACAAGGCTGATCTGATATCTCTCTAAGATGTACTGCTGGAATAGAGTTTTTTTTTTTTAATCACAAATAATGCCTTTAATTACTTAGCTTCTTACAGTATTCACATGGCAGAAATGGACAAATCCATGTTGTTGTTGTTTAGTCTCTAAATCGTGTCCAGCTCGTTTGCAACCCCGTGGTCGCCTGCCAGGCTCCTCTAGACACAGCTGTCTAAAGACGATCAGGATGATCGTGGGCGACACTGTGACTGACACTGTTTCCTCTGATATCTTTCTAATGGCCACCATTTACTGGGGGGACGGCGGAAGTGTAACCACTCCTAGAATATGGAGCATAAAATCTACCTGCTAAAATAATACATGCTACCTCATTTCATCAGGTTTTTCTGAGTGAATGTCTCAGAGTGGCACTCTTGACACAATTCAGAAACAACACAAGAATTTTTCTCCCATTATACCCCTCCTTTCAAGTGCAAAACAAGAAGACATCAAACTCACATCACACTCATACCCACATAGGCAGCCCCCACACACATACCCACTCTCACACACACACAGGAGAGTTCCCTAAGCAGGACCTTGGGAGAAGCATGTGGTCTTAGAGGTTAGCTGCAGACGGAGGTCTTCTCATCTCCTTTCCTTGCCAACTTTTTCCTTGATGAGTGTACTTCATTAATGCTCAATTTCTTGGAGTCAGTGCTGGAATTAAAAAAAGAAAAGAAAAGAAAAAAAACCTTATCATGAATCATGTGAAAGTATTAGTCACTCAGGCGTGTCTGACTCTTTGTCCATGGACTATGGTACACCAGGCTCTTCTGTCCATGGGATTTCCCAGGCAAAAATACCGGAGTGGGTAGCCATTTCCTTCTCCAGGAGATCTTCCCTGGCCAGGGGTTAGGTTGGAAATAATCCTAAAGCTACACTTGTTAAGCTTGGATTTCATCCATCATGAGTATCTTGTCTACATTTAACCCCAGGAGTACTGGAACAAGGTATTTTCTCATGAGGTAGCTATGTCTATAGGAAGTTCTTAAATTCACTCAAAGGGTGAATAGGCATCTCCCTATATGTAAATTCTAACCTGCAGATAACAGCCCTGCCTCTTAGGACAATGCAAAAGGCTAATTCCCTTGTATGGGGCAGCCTTTCATATTCCCCCAACATGATCTTTTTTTGCAAACAAAACTTATCTCAACAGCTTCTTATAGGAAAAATGTGTTGCTTCATCATGCTGGTGTTGGTATTTAAAACATGTTCCAATTTTCCTATCTTCATCTTCAAATGTATTCTCTAACAACAGTCATTGGCGATGCCAGAATTTCTAGAAAAATATTTGCGTTTTGTTTTAAATCTCAATGATCTGATAATTGATAGTTTATCTCCTAGACTGCATTCCTATATTGAAATATCAGAAAGAACTGAGATAAAGATGTTATTCTACAGAATAAGATATTGCATTCCTTTGGTGTATGTAACATTGCTATGATTCATTCACACCTTTATAAGTTTATTCACTCGTCGATTTATTAATTCATTAGAGATGTACAAGGCTATCTACTAGTTTTATATGATATATAAAAAAGACTCAGTCATCGATCCTGGTACCAAGAGATCATAGTCATTAAGAAACATAAGGTGCATTATGGAAATAAGAAATGTGGTATAGATTGTAACTTGTGTAACCTTACTCCTTAATGTTGACTATAATTCATATATTGAAAGATTGCTTTTAGGTGGGAGTCGATTTTATTCTTTTATGTTTAGACTATTATCCAATTTAATATTTGAACCATTATATATAACCCTCTATATTTTTAAGCTCTTTTTGCTTTGGTAGTAAATTATTAAAGATAGAAATTTTGTTGTAAAGCTGAAAACATTTTAAAGTGTATTGTAGTATATTGTGTATTGGCATTTTTATAATCACAGTCTCCAAATATGTAGAAATCTAAATATAGAAAATTTATAAAATGACATTAATTTATACTTTGTATAATACTTTCACTTCATCATTAATGAGGTGTTATCAATCCTGATGCTTGTACTGGTCCTTACAGACTCTTGAGATTTATGTTCTACAATCCAAGCAAACAAAATCAAACTGTGCTGAGAAAATATCTGTGTATCCAGGCATTGAGATGAGTTTTTTGTTGTGGTTGCTTAGTCGCTAAATCATGTCTGACTCTTTGCAACCCCATGGTCGGTAGCCCGCCAGGCTCCTCTGTCCATGGGGTTTCCCAGGCAGTGAGTTGCCACTTTCTTCTCCAGAGGATCTTCCCGACTCAAGGATGGAATCTGCTTCTCCCGTACTGGCAGGTGGATTCTTCACTGTGAGCTACCAGGGAAGCCCGATAGAAGTGAACAGATTTACATTTATTCTTCTCAAAAAGCTTACAAAGCAGATAGTGTTAGTCCCAACATTACAGAAAAAGTAATCAAATTTTAGATGCTTGAATCATGGCTGCTGACATATAACTAGTGAATTTTCAGATCTAACTTCAGATAGACACGGGTTAAATGTTTTAGAGGTCAAGCCATTAAGACACATAAGGTGCATTGTGGAAATAAGAAATCTGGTATAGATTGCTCTTTGTACAACCTCACTCCCTTAAGTTTGACTATAATGATAATTCATATGCTGAAAGGTTGTTTTTAGGTGGGAGTCAATTTTATTCTTTTATGTTAAGACTGCTTTTCGGATAATATTTTCATTCTTATTAAAATCGCTCACCTTGCCAGAATTACTAGGGGACTGTAGGATATGTGAGCAGAGAAGGGACTGTTTTCAGGTTCTGCCTGATCCTGGTACTCATGACCATGGCGACTATGGTCGTCAGCATCTGTATTTACAGCTAAGACCCTTCGACCCTTCGAGAAGGCACAAGGAATGGACGTTCCTCATTCACTGAAGTTTATGGTGAGAGCATAATCATTAGGCTTTTTATTTTTTAAAAAGATTTTTATTGGAGTATAGTTTTCTTAAAGACATACATCTGAAATTCACAAACTTATCAAAGTAAACTGGGAGGGCTTGATACAGATCGATGCTAAAGCAGCTGTGATGAAAAGCATTTTACTGTAAAACATTTAACACTCAGATTTTTTTTTTTTTGTTTGAAAGTTGTGGAAATAGAAGTATAAATTTGGTATAGCTTCAGGCTCTGCTTTCTTTAATGTATTAGGATAATGAAGTTAGTGTCTATGTTTCTGGAAAATGGATGATGACATTCACTATTGATCTCTGGACAGGTTGAGAACAATATTATAATAATCCATACCAGTCAGCTTGACCTTTTACTGATGTGGCCTTTACGTTGAGTGGGAGAGAAAGGAGGAATAAAACAAAGGTGTCTCCATGAGTGAAGTATAACACAGGGCTTGTCACATCCCTGGACTTTATTATTATTTATCATTAAAGCACAGTGATCCATCAAGCCTTAATCTCATTAGACACCTGTAAATCAGGAAGACAGACCAGGGTGAAGCATCACAGGATCTGCTTAGCAATAAACTTTAAACATTTTCCAAGGTCTTTATAAGAAAATGGGCCTTAAAAGCAATAAAGAGGCTGCAAATACTTGTCACAGTTCAAATATCACCTCTGTAAAGGTTTCTGGGATCTTCACAGGTATAATCGATTGCTCCATTCTACATATTGTGCCTCTATTATAGGTCATAGATTAAATTCAGAGAGTAGTAACCCTGTGAAGGCATTAAAGTGACAACTCATGACACAAAGCTCATTAGAGGGACAGGGACCTTGTTTTAGAACATCTGCCTCCGCCAGCAGAATATAGCTACTGGACGTTAAACCTGGTCCTCCCAACTATGTCTGTAAACTGCACTTCACATCACAGAATATTAATGAATGAAATGGTCCAGGTGAGATCAGGAGAAGAACAGAGAGATGCACAATGGTGAGCAGCATTTCCGGCTCTGAAATGGGTAAAGAGGCTATTGAGGGAGGGAGGCAAGAGTCTGCAGACACACAGGTGAGGCAGCATACGAAAGAGCGAACTGACAGAGAAGGGGAGTTCATTTTGCATAAAGGCAGCGGTAGATCTTCAATGCAGGCTCAAGATTATTTAATTTTAAAATTTTAAACTAGCTCTATTTCCAAACTCAGGAAGACTGCGGTTGCTCTTGCTGCCGATCTCTAAACTGCACATCTTCATGATGTTCATGATTACTGCTGTTTTTGAGCCTCACAGATGTCATAAGCATGTATAGAGCTGATCTAAAATAAGCATTAAGCAGCACTGTGCAGTTTTGAAAAGTTTAGAAGCTCGTGCCAGCAGGCAAGTTTCAAATCCTGGCTCCATCACTGTGTGACTGGGGGCTGTCACACTGTTATCTTTAAGCCTCTCTGGTAAATGAGGATAATAATAGTATCCACTAGGAAAGTAAATAGAAAAGCAAAGATTTCTATAAGAAAAATTTCAAGACTATGCATTCGTCAAGAACTAGACATAATGCCAAAAGTATGATCCATAAAAGAAAAACAAAAGGCAAATTGGATTTCATGAAGATTTAAAACCTTTGCACTTCAAAAGACCCTACGGAGAAAATGAAAAGACAAGTCACACACAGAAAGAAAACATTTACAAGGTGTTTCTCTGATAAATAACTTGTATCCAGACTATATAATGAATGCACTTAACAACGAAAAGAAAGACAATAATTCAGTTAAAATGGGGAAAACATTTGAATGGATATTTCACAAGAGAAGTTACAGTGATGGCTATTAATGCATGCAAATGTGTTCAAATGTGTTTGCAGGGAAATGCAAATTAAATGAGATACCACTTCATGTCTATCCATGAAAAGGACCGTAATATAAAAGACCAAAAAAAAAAAAAATGCCTCTGGCTGCTGAGGAGGAGGAAAATTGAAAACTTCAACATATTCCAGGCAGAAATAAAGAATGTTACAGCTGCATTGGAAGCAGTGTGGCAGTTTCTTAAAAAGTTAAACACAAATCAGTGTATGGTGTGTTCATAAAATGGTATGCTATTCAGCCACACGCACAAAAAATAGAACTATTGATAAATACTACAACATGGATTAACCTCACAACTATTATGATAAATGAAAGTGATATATACCAAAAATAAAATAAATATATGCGAATGGATTATATGAATCACTTTATATGAAGTATATAGAAAATGCAAATTTCTAGAGACAGACAACTGATCAATGGTTGCCTTGAGCTTAAGCTGATAGCAGGTAATTGAAAATAGATTCAAGGAAGTTTTGAAATATTCTAAAACTATTGTGGTAATGTTTGCACACTTTATGATTTTACTAAAATCATTGAATTCTACATAGAAAATGGATGAATTATATGCTATGTAATTTTTCTCTCAATAAAGCTCTAAAACATACATTAATGAAAAAAGAGTAAGCAATACTAAAAAAAGTGTTATTTATTCTTAAAGGTTTATTAAAGCTCTTAAAAATAGGACTATATGCATAGTATAACCTATAATACTAACAACAAAATACTACTGACTTTATGGAGATTTTACATTAACTAAGAGGTTGCATGTAAATTATGAAGCTCCATTGCACTTTACAGGGAAAGCATTTGATAAATGTTTTATTGTGAGTAGTTATTACTCTTAAATTATTTAATCATTGATATACATATTGTATAAGCATGTTAATATCAATTTATGTATTTAAATATTAATATTTTCCATTTGAATTCTTTTTCTTGGCTCAAAACTAGATTTTTTTTTTTGCCACTCAAATGTGGTTCACAAAATTGCACATTTACTCACTTAAATTATCACAGTTGTTTTATTTTTATATAAATTATTTTATAATAAGCTTCATTCTTCCTAAATATTCTTTCCATTTTTTTTTTTTTGCAAAGTCTGTGATAGAAACAGAACAGAATTCAAAATGTTGAGGAATGGTTTGAATGATTGAAGAGTAATGAAATAATAAAATTGGAATATTGTTAGTCACTCCTCCTATTTGGCACTTGTAAATGCCAGCTGATAGTTCTCCCCAGAAGTAACTGCAATTCTGATTCTTGTGTTAGTTATCCCCTTACTGTTCTCCACAGTTCTAATAGCTAAGTGTGTGTGTATGTGTGAGTGCGTGAGAGAGATTGAAAGATATGTAGTTTAGTTTTGATTTTGAGCTACATAGGAATGCAACGGCGCTCATGGATTTTTGCCTTTTCACTCAGCATTTCATGTTTGAGATTAGGTCATTTTATAGGGAGTCAATCTAATTCTTCAAGCTAATTTTATTTTCATTGATGATAGAATTCTATTGAACGGATTCTTTGCAGTCATGTATTCATTAGATAGGAAATGTAGGATGTCCCACATTTAGCTCTTATAGACAGTGCAGCTATGAACATTATTCTATCCCCTCTTGGTATCTAAGTGAGATCATCTTTCTCTAGTTTACTTCTGAGTAGTAGTATAAGCATAAGTTCATGTTTACATGTTATGCCAAATATTTTCCACTTTGCTTGTACCATTGACACTCCAATTAGCAATGTCTGTGAGCTCTAGGGTTGCACAGTTTCACTACCATTTGATATATTTAACAGCTTAAACTTTTTGCCAATCAGGATGTTGTGGACTAGAAATCCATTATGTTGCTGATTTGTACTCTTCTGAGTATTACTGGATTTGAACATACTTTCCAATGTTGATTAACCATTGCATCTCCTCTTCTGCTGAAGATTTATTTCCAGATAAATGGCTTCCCTAGTGGCTCAGACGATAAAGAGTCTGCCTGCAGTGCTGGAGACCTGGGTTCGATCCCTGGATTGGGAAGATCCCCTGGAGGAGGGCATGGCAACCCACTCCAGTATTCTTGCCTGGAGAAGTCCATGGACAAAAGAACCTGGTGGGTTATAGTCCGTGGGGTCACGAAGAGTCAGACACATCTGGGTGACTAAGCACAGTTGATATTAATAGAAAGGCTACTAAAATATTTTACTTAAATATTTTCCTATTTTTTGATACATAGAAATACATGTATACATGTATTTTGAATCTTGGTATTATATCCAGGAATTGTGCCAATTTCCCTTTTTAATTTTACTAATTTATTTGTAGATCCTTCAGGGTTTTTTGTAGAGACAAAAGGTAAGAGTAATGTCACTTTCCTTTCTACTTTTATAGTTTCCCATCCACTTTACTTACAAACTAGCTAGAAATAGAGGCTGATGAGAAACAGAAGTGGTGGTGTGAGCACTGAGTGTTGTTCTCAGTTTTAAGAAAATGTTCTTTTATAAGTTTTTATTGGATATTATGTGAAATGTTTCTATAAAAGTGCCAAATCGCCTCTTTCCTTTGGATTGGCTTTGCATTTCCATAATATCTCTTCATGTCTGTTGCTTAATTTGTTACATCTTATTATTTTCTCATTTAAGGCTTAAGAAAGCAATTTTACCAATAGATTAAAAAAAATCATCTGTGTTTTTCTTTGCAGTATTTTTGCTAATGCCCTGTTTTTGATATTTCTGATTTTCATTATTTTTTCTCCTTTAATTTGTCAGTTATTTAGAAGAATTTCTTAGTTTCACAATGTATATGAATCTTGGATATGGGAAGCGAGATAAAAGATATCTCAGTTCAGTTCAGTTCAGTCGCTCAGTTGTGTCTGACTCTTTGTGACCCCATGAATTGCAGCATGCCAGGCTTCCCTGTCCATCACCAACTCCCAGAGATTACTCAAACTCATGTCCATCAAATTGGTGATGCCATCCAGCCATCTCATCCTCTGTCGTCCCCTTCTCCTCCTGCCTTCAATCTTTCCCAGCATCAGAGTCTTTTCCAATGAGTCAACTCTTCGCATGAGGTGGCCAAAGTATTGGAGTTTCAGCTTCAACATCAGTCCTTCCAATGAACACCCAGGACCGATCTCCCCTGAGGATGGACTTGTTGGATCTCCTTGCAGTCCAAGGGACTCTCAAGAGTCTTCTCCAACACCACAGTTCAAAAGCATCAATTCTCTGGTGCTCAGCTTTCTTCACAGTCCAACTCTCACATTCATACATGACCACTGGAAAAACCATAGCCTTGACCAGACGGACCTTTGTTGGCAAAGTAATGTCTCTGCTTTTCAATATGCTATCTAGGTTGGTCATAACTTTCCTTCCAAGGAGTAAGTGTCTTTTAATTTCATGGCTGCAATCACCATCTACAGTGATTTTGGAGCCCCCAAAAATAAAGTCAGCCACTGTTTCCACTGTTTCCCCATCTATTTGCCATGAAGTGATGGGACCAGAGGCCATGATCTTAGTTTTCTGAATGTTGAGCTTTAAGCCAACTTTTCCACTCTCCTCTTTACTTTCATCAAGAGGCTTTTTAGTTCTTCTTCACTTTCTACATGATACTAATTCTTTGAAATAAGTTGATATGTACTGAATTTACTAGATAATCCAAAATAGAGCAAATTGTATGTAATACACCATTTATGGTTGATAAGCACTTTCATTTCCAGTAGTCATGTATGAACTATGATTAAGTTCCTTGCCATAAAATCTGAACATTTTATACCTTTACCGATTTTTGTTTTCTTAATCTATTAGTTACTGAATGAGTTCTCAATCTGTCAGATTTTCTTCTATATCTCTAAGATGTGTTATTAAATGCACACTATAATTATAATTATTCATTGATTATATTCATGTATTATAATTATCTTAATTGCAATTACATCTTTCAGCTATATTAAAATTTGCCATTATGAAATATGCAGCAATTTTTACCCTTAAACTCTATTTTTTGTCCAGTAAGAAAGTTATAACAGCTTCCTTTTTGCTTAGTATTTTCTTGGTAGATTTTTTTCCTAGCTTTTTTCTTTCAACATTTTGATAACATTATAATTTAGATATGTTTTTGTAAATAACATATAGATGATTTTTTCCATTATTCATGGAGATTTCTTTACCAAATTCTTGACAAAATTTTGTCTTTTAGCTGCATTATTTAGTCTAATTACATATGTCTTTACTGTCGTCTTTGTGTTTTTTTCCTATAAGATGTTTTTTTTAAAACCATCTTTTTTCCTTTTGAATTTAGAATTTTAGTTACTGCCAAGCTTTTAATTTATTAATTCTCAAACTACACTTTTTTATTGCTATTCCTGTGGTCATTCTACAAGGTCTAATACTATCAAAGTCATTGTGCTGCCCAGTAAGTGCCAAGTTGGGACTTACTGTCCCAGTCATGCCCTGTAAGATCATGTGCTCTTTTCTCAAATATTTTAAAACACTATTTAATTTTTAACATCATGAGATGTTTTGATGTGTGCTGCATTGTATATATTTTTTGGAATTGAAGTATTTCATCAGTTCTGAAATTTTCTGAATTTGTTATCATCTCAATTGCTTCCCTGACTCATTTTCTATCTCCAGTCTTTCTATTATTCCAATTAGATGATAAAGTTTTAATAGCATCTACTTGAGAAACTGAATATACCTGGGTATTGTTTCACACTTTATCAATGTCTTAAATAGTAATTGGTCACTTTAGACTATCAACAGTTACTTTTGTTAGGTTATATGTTTCTAGGAAATTGTCCATTTCTCCCAGGTTTTCAAAAAAATGTGGAGAAAATTGATCAAACTACTTAATATCTATGTTTGAATTACCTCCAATTCTGTGATTACTAGCTCATTCTCAGTTATAAATTTATGAAATTATTTTTGATTAAGATAGCTAGTGCCTTCTCTATCTCAGTATTATTTTTCCACAGAGAAGCAGAAAT
Source organism: Cervus canadensis (assembly GCF_019320065.1). Taxonomy (NCBI): domain Eukaryota; kingdom Metazoa; phylum Chordata; class Mammalia; order Artiodactyla; family Cervidae; genus Cervus; species Cervus canadensis. The sequence continues at coordinate 34,466,481 of NC_057418.1, read as the reverse complement.
TGATTTTATAAGCAATTTATTTTTGGAAGCAGAAATTTATTTTTTAGTTATTACATCCAATTTCTAATTATTAATAACTTAATTCTGCTTTGCTATTATTATTATTTCTCATTTCATTTAGTTCTTTAAGTTTTTCCAACTCTTTAAATTGAATGTCTAACTTCTTTTGAAATATTTCTAATATTTTAAGCATTTAAGAATTCGTGGTATATTTTTGAGATTAATCCTTTGTCTGTTGCTTCATTTGCTATTATTTTCTTCCAATCTGAGGGCTGTCTTCTCATCTTGCTTATAGTTTCCTTTGTTGTGCAAAAGCTTTTAAGTTTAATTAGGTCCCGTTTGTTTATTTTTGCTTTTATTTCCAAAATTCTGGGAGGTGGGTCATAGAGGATCCTGCTGTGGTTTATGTCAGAGAGTGTTTGCCTATGTTCTCCTCTAGGAGTTTTATAGTTTCTGGTCTTACATTTAGATCTTTAATCCATTTTGAGTTTATTCTTGTGTATGGTGTTAGAAAGTGTTCTAGTTTCATTCTTTTACAAGTGGTTGACCAGTTTTCCCAGCACCACTTGTTAAAGAGGTTGCCTTTTTTCCATTGTATATTCTTGCCTCCTTTGTCAAAGATTAGGTGTCCATAGGTTCGTGGATTTATCTCTGGGCTTTCTATTCTGTTCCATTGATCTGTATTTCTGTCTTTGTGCCAGTACCATACTGTCTTGATGACTGTGGCTTTGCAGTAGAGTCTGAAGTCAGGCAGGTTGATTCCTCCAGTTCCATTCTTCTTTCTCAAGATTACTTTGGCTATTCGAGGTTTTTTGTATTTCCATACAAATTGTGAAATTATTTGTTCTAGTTCTGTGAAAAAATATACGAGCAACTCCTGCAGCTCAATTCCAGAAAAATAAATGACGCAATCAAAAAATGGGCCATAGAACTAAATAGACATTTCTCCAAAGAAGACATACAGATGGCTAACAAACACATGAAAAGATGCTCAACATCACTCATTATCAGAGAAATGCAAATCAAAACCACAATGAGGTACCATTACACGCCAGTCAGGATGGCTGCTATCCAAAAGTCTATAAGCAATAAATGCTGGAGAGGGTGTGGAGAAAAGGGAACCCTCTTACACTGTTGGTGGGAATGCAAACTAGTACAGCCGCTATGGAGAACAGTGTGGAGATTTCTTAAAAAACTGGAAATAGAACTGCCATATGACCCAACAATCCCACTTCTGGGCATACACACCGAGGAAACCAGATCTGAAAGAGACACGTGCACCCCAATGTTCATCGCAGCACTGTTTATAATAGCCAGGACATGGAAGCAACCTAGATGCCCATCAGCAGATGAATGGATAAGGAAGCTGTGGTACATATACACCATTGAATATTACTCAGCCATTAAAAAGAATTCATTTGAATCAGTTCTTATGAGATGGATGAAACTGGAGCCCATTATACAGAGTGAAGTAAGCCAGAAAGATAAAGACCAATACAGTATACTAACACATATATATGGAATTTAGAAAGATGGTAATGATAACCCTATATGCAGAACAGAAAAAGAGACACAGATGTACAGAACACAGATGTACAGACTTTGGACTCTGTGGGAGAAGGCGAAGGTGGGATGTTTCAAGAGAACAGCATCAAAACATGTATATTATCTAGGGTGAACCAGATCACCAGCCCAGGTTGGATGCATGAGACAAGTGCTCGGGGCTGGTACACTGGGAAGACCCAGAGGGATCAGGTGGAGAGGGAGGTGGGAGGGGGGATCGGGATGGGGAATACATGTAAATCCATGGCTGATTCATGTCAATGTATGACAAAAACCACTACAATATTGTAAAGTAATTAGCCTCCAACTAATAAAAATAAAAAATAAGAATTCATGGTTATGAAACTTTCTGTAAGTTTTACATTACTAATTTTAAAAAATACTTTGGAATATGGGTTTTGAATAAAATTTTTTTCTGACATGTGATCAAATTGTCCTTTTAATAGGCATCTTTGCACTGTTTATTATTTTTGTTACTGATATTTTTATTACAGAAATAAATATATTTATTTATTTGAAATGTTTTGATTATTTTCTTATAGATTCTTTGTATTTTATCTTTATAATATGGTCAATACTTTGTTGTGTTGTGTTAATTTTATGAAATATTAGAATATCAAAGATTGAATTTTTGTTTTATATTAACATTAATATATTATAGATCATTTTCCTTATACTTTTAAAAATTATGTATTGATTTCATACTTTGATGAAAATCACCCAATTATTTTTCCTCATTTCTGCTGTTTGACTTTGCTTGGTTATATCATAATTCAAGGGTTATTTTCAAAGTGTGGCTCAGCTTTTAATAAATAGTGTGGAGAAAGGCAGAGTTGGAGTACATGTTGGTTAAGCTGTCAGACAGTCAGTCTGGATTTTGGTCAGTTTTTTCTTTGAAAGTTTTCCCATCATTTATCTGCCTAGGGCTCTGCCTCCACTCAGGCCATAGAGAGTCTTCCTGACTCACCCTGAGCTCTATATGTCATTTTTTAGGGGTGATTTAATAGCAACTTTATTTAAGGTGATAAGCATCAGTGGCTGGCTGCCTAATCTGATTTTGCTCAGTTTTTTTCTTTTTTTTATTCCACCCATCATACTAACAGCAAGATGTTGAACATTTACATCTCCATGTCCCTTTCTCCTGCAAGGAGTTAAGCAATCTTCAATACAACTGGATCTCTCCTTCTCCAGTAAGGAATTGTCTGATGGGCTGTGTGTGTGTACTCAGTCACGTCCAACTCTGCAACTTCATGAGCTGTAGCCTGCCAGGCTCTTCTGTCCATGGAATTTTCCAGGCAAGAATAGTGGAGTGGGTTGCCATTTTCTATTCTAGGGGATCTTCCTGACCCAGGGATCAAACCCATGTTTCTTGTATCTCCTGCATTGACAGGCAGATTCTTTACCACTAGTAGTCCTTTATAAGTACAATCTTCTGTATGTTATTAGAAAGTTGAACCAAGAGAGGTTTTTTTGTTTGTTTGTTTGGTTTTGTTGTTGTTGTTTGGAAAAGTAGAAAATCAAGATCATAGGTAGCCACATCATTTATCATTGCAAATTTAAAATTATAAACTTTTCCTGAGTCAAGTTCTAGTTAATATAAAGTGTATTCTTAAATGGTTGAAGCTAGGTTCTCACCGTGTTTCTCCAGTGAAGTATTCTGTAATCATTAATCATGGAAGATTCCTCCTACCTGAGATTTTGTTTTTGTGAAGGCTGTGGATTCAGAGTATCCACAGTCAAGCACTTCCACTCCACTGGCCTGGTGGCAGGTCCTAACCCGGGGAGGGAAGCCATGCCTGCCTCCCTCACGGTCCCTCTGGACGTGTGTCTATTCTGCATCCCTAACACTGCCGGTAAAGATTGTTTATGCAAAAAAAAAAAAAAAAAAAGTCTTAGAGCGCTCCTTTTTTTTTTCTTTTTGCTATGCTTTGATTATAGACCAGCCATATAATCTGGGCAGAAGTAGTGTCAGGTAACAAATTATTTTATTCATTATTTCATAAATTAAATGAGAAAGAATGCATGTTCCTTGCTCTAGTAGAACTGCATGCTTATTATAAAGGGTTATTAATTCACTGTAAGCTACGTTGAGTCTTCCAATACATCTCCTCTGTTTGTAGTATCCTCTGCAGTTTCACATAAGGCTGAGCATGTGTGCATATTTACTATCTACTTCTCAACCACTCAGAAATAAAATTATAATTTTCAGTAGCCTGGCACTAGGCTTTATTGCAAACACAGAATCCCAAGCTAAAAGCTATCATTGTTTATCTATTTTTATTCTTTTTGTCTTTCCTGATAGTGACAAATTCTATCAGAGCTGGTTTTATTTTGTAAACCAGAGAACAACCAAAAATAACTTCTACATACTTGAATAGGTACACAGCAATACATTTCATAGTAGAAAATGTGTAGCTTTTCTGAGTGCTGACAATAAAGCTTCGACACTAGTTTATATAAGTCACACAGAAATCAAGAACAGTAAGTGCCACGTTAATATGGCACTTTATTTTATGTAGCTTTTAAATTCAAAATCTAACCCAGGGGTAAGACAAATTAGTATGGTTTCAAGGAGGAAAAAGAAAAAGTAATTATGAAATTGTAAAGAACAGGTGGTTCTTTTATACTAGCAAGCTCAAAATCGATGGAAAGTAGTTGAATCAAGAGAAGAAAACTGTGCTAGGTGACTTTGAGTGCTCAAGACAGGACTTTTACACCCCCAGATCTAATGGCTGGTATTATGTAAGGAAACAGCAGCATGAAAAGATGGAGATACAAAGCAATGAAGAGCTTATATGATGGGAAAGCCATCACAACTCATTAGAAAAGATCCTAACTTTAATTAAAAAGAAACACAAATAACTCACTATTTTATTTCTCTTTCCTGCCACTAATTTGAGATTTCAGTTTGATTTCTAGCAATAAACATGGAGTTACATTAGTCTGCCCCCAACTGGAAAATCTTGTGGCCACTGACACAGGTCCCTTGAGGTTACACAGCAGTATTGAATAATCTGAGCACGTTTCATCTTCAGTTACCATGTAAAGGTCATCCACTATTTCTGTTTCCTCTAGAACTGGACTCAAACCGTGCCATGCCAGGAAAAAACACCAACAGCAACAAAAAAGAACAAATGGAAACAGCTACAGACTTTATTTTCTTGGCTTCCAAACTCACTGGGGACAATGACTACAGCCATGAAATTAAAAAACAAACAAACAAACAAACAAAACCTCTTGTTCTTTGAAAGAAAAGCTATCGCAAACTTAGATTACGTATTAAAAAGCAGAGACATCACCTTGCCGACAAAGGTTCATATGGTCAAAGCTATGGTTTTTCCAGTAGTTGTATGCAGATGTGAGAGTTGAACCATAAAGAAGGCTGAGTGCTGAAGAACTGATGCTTTCAAACTGTGGTGCTGGAGAAGAGTCTTGAGAGTCCCTTGAACTGCAAGGAGATAAAAAAACACAAACAACAAAAATCAGTCAATCCTAAAGGAAATCAACCCTGAATTTCATTGGAAGAACTGATGCTGAAGCTGAAGCTCCAACTGTTTGGCCACATGATGGGAAGATCTGACTCATTGGAGAAGACCCTGAGGTTGGGAAAGATTGAGGGCAGGAGGAGAAGGAAGCAACAGAGGATGAGATGGTTGAGTGGCATCATTGTCTCCATGGACCTGAGTCTGAGCAAACTCTGGGATACATTGAAGGATAGGGAAGTCTGTGTGCTGCAGTCCATGGGATCTCAAAGAGTCAGACACAACTATGTGACTGAACAGAGACAAAACCAGTAGTACAGGCATTTTGCATGAATGACAGCAAGGAATGGTCTTGACCATGAGGGCTGAGGATGAAGGCTGGAATGTTCTAATTTCTTCAGATTTTACCGATATTATAGGATTGATGGCATTATTCTGAGAGTAAAATGTGGCTGTGTGTAGGGTATTTTGTGGTGGGGCAGAGAAGGAAAGGCCTATAGCACAAAAGATCTGGTTTAAATAAAAATCAGAAGGGAAGAGGCACCAAAAAGAGATGTTTCACTGCCTCCACTTGAAGCAGAGGAACCTCCAGTCTTGTGTTTCAGATCCTGAAGCCTGAGGCCAAAGCTTTTGTCAAAGAGGCTCTGTTTATTTATTTATTTGGTACAGAAATACATTTGTAACCCATAAAAAGGTCAATAGAACCTAGAGTAAGACCAATGCATCTTATTTTCACAAACAAGGACACCTACCAATCACCAGATGCTACCCATCATCCCTGTTGTCTGCATCACACCCCACAGCTTGGAACAGGTTCTGGAAGAAGACAAGATGGAGAAATGCCATGCCCTACCCTTGAGGCAATGTGACTATGATGCCATTTATTATTTTTATCTTTCCTGCTTGGATTTGTCAGTCTTTTTGCATCTACAGTTTTATAGTTCTCATCTGACTGGGAAGAGTTCTCATCTCTTGGAAAAATTTCAGTCATTATTCCTTCAAATACTGTTTCTACTCCTCCCTTTCTCCTCTCCTCTAAAGAGCATGCTACATTCCTTGATATTGTATGCAAGTCTCTGAGGATCTGCTTATTTCAGCCTCGTTTCCCAGTGTCCTTTATTTTGGTTAACTTTGATTTCTGTGTCTTCAAACTCATTATCTATTTCCCCTGCAGATTCTAATACTCTATTAAGTCAATTAACTGAAAATTTCATTTCAAGTCTTACATTTTTCCTTCCCTAAAAGTCCTATAAATTTCTTTTTATAGCATTTATTTATCTCCTTTAAATACTTGAATATAGCTATAATTGCTATTTTAAAGAGTTCGTCTCTTATTATATTATCTCTGGAATTTCTGAGTCCCTATTACCTGACATTTTCCATTTATGGTTCACCTTTTTCTGTTTCTTTGCATATCAAGTGATTTTTTTGAATAGATTCTGGATATTGTGATATTACAATTTTGAATGTTTGCATTTTTGTTGTCTTTCTTCAAATCGGGCTGCAGTTTCAGTTGGCAGGGGATTAAGTTACTTGTAGGTTGTTGTTGTTTGGTTGTTAAGTCGTGTCTGACTCTTCGTTACCCCATGTATTTCAGCACACCAGGCTCCTCGGTCCTCCACTATCTCCCAGAGTTTGCTCAAATTCATGTCCATTGACTTGATGATCCTATCTCTCCATCTCATCCTCTGTCACCCCATTCTTCTTTCCCAGCATCAGGTTCTTTTCCAATGAGTTGGTTAAAAGGATCTGCTTATTTCAGTTTTTCATCCCATGTGAAGCTATAGTAATGGGAAGGACAAGTCCAGGTGCAGATACTCTTTATCCTAGGAAGTAAACACTGAAGCCTAAAACGTTTGCAGCTTCTTTTCATGTTCTGATAAGGCAACTCTGGACTGGCCGTATGTTATCTCTAGTTGAATCTGACACTGAAGTGTGACCCTCCTGGGATCTCCACAGAGAGTTGAATGGTCTTTCATCACCCACCCTGGTTGAGGGGAACTCAGACATCTCAGACCCCCATGTGTGTGCCTGATCTGGCTCACTTACAGCTGCAGGCTAGTTTCTCCTTGCTGGTCTCATGCATTCCATTCTACAAGTGCCTGTCTTAGTATCCAGGCAAGGATTCACAGGATCACTGTGTAGGTCTCTGAAGCTCTTCCTCTGCACTGCATCCTTCTCTCTGGAACTCTGCAATTCAAATTCCAGCCATCAACAATCCCCCAGACACAACTTTCTATCTTGTCAAGTCAGCAAAACTCCAGACTCTACTTTCAGAAGGGCTCCCAGATATGGTGTACTAAAGGACATCTAGCAGGAAATCAGAGTGATGGCGGGACACACCTCATTGGTCTCCCTTTTCCCAGGGTTGAATCATTTCCCTTCTGCAGTGCAATATATGGAAAAGTTGTTTCATATATTTTGTCAAGTTTTCTAATTGTTTATGACAGTTCAGACACCAGTGAGTCTGTAATAACATATCCAAATTTGAGATCAGTTCAGTTCAGTCACTATGTCATGTCCAACTCTTTGTGACCCCATAGACTGCAGCAAGACAGGATTCCCTGTCCATCACCAACTCCTGGAGCTTGCTCAAACTCATGTCCATCAAATTTGTGATGTCATCCAACCATCTCATTTTCTATTGTTTCCTTCTTTTCCTGCCTTCAATCTTTCCCAGATTCAGGGTCTTTTCAAATGAGTCAGTTCTTCACATCAGGTGTCCAAAGTATTGGATTTTCAGCTTCAGCCTCAGTCCTTCCAATGAATATTCAGGACTGATTTCTTTTAGGATTGACTGGTTGGATCTCCTTGCAGTCCAAGGGGCTCTCAAGAGTCTTCTCCAACACGACAGTTCAAAAGAATCAATTCTCTGGCTCTAAGCTTTTTTTATGGTCTAACTCTCACATCCATACATGACTACTGGAAAAAACATAGCTTCGACCATATGGACCTTTGTCAGTAAAATAATGTCTCTGCTTCTTAATATGCTGTCTAGGTTTTTCATAGCTTTTCTTCCAAGGAGCAAGTATCTTTTAATTTCATGGCTGCAATCATCACCCGCAGTGATTTTGGAGCCCAGAAAAATAAAGTCTCTCACTGTTTCCACTGTTTCCCCATCTATTTGCCATGAAGTGATGGGACTGGATGCCATGATCTTAGTTTTCTGAATGTTGAGTTTTAAGCCAACTTTTTCACTCTCCTCTTTCACTTTCATCAAGAGGCTCTTTAGTTCTTCTTTGCTTTCTGCCATAAGGGTGGTGTCATCTGCATATCTGAGGTTATTGATACTTCTCCCAGCAATGTGGATTCCAGCTTGTGCTTCATCCAGCCCAGCATTTCGCATGATGTACTCTGCATATAAGTTAAATAAACAGGGTGACAATATACAGCCTTGATGTACTTCTTTCTCAATTTGGAACCAGTTCATTGTTCCACGTCCAGTTCTAAGTGTTGCTTCTTGACCTGCATACAGATTTTTCAGAAGGCAGGTAAGGTGGTCTGGTATTCCCATTTTTAAGAATTTTCCACAGTTTGTTGTGATCCACACAGTCAAAGGCTTTAGTGTAGTCAATGATGCAAAAGTAGATGATTTTCTGGAATTCTCTTGTTTTTTCTATGATCCAACAGATGTTGGCAATTTGATCTCTGGCTCCTCTGCATTTTCTAAAACCAGCTTGAACATCTGGAAGTCCTTGCTTCACATACTGTTGAAGCCTAGCTTGGAGAAATTTGAGCATCACTTTGTTAGCATGTGAGATGAGTGTAATTGTGCAGTAGTTTGAACATTGTTTGGCATTGCCTTTCTTGGGGAATGGAATAAAAACTGACCTTTTCTAGTCTGTGGCCACTGTTGAGTGTTCCAAATTTGCTGACATATTGAGTGCAGAACTTTCACAGCATCACCTTTTCAGATTTGAAATAGCTCAGCTGGAGTTCCATCACCTTCACTAGCTTTGTTTGTAGTGATGCTTCCTAAGACCCACTTGACTTCACATTCCAGGGTGTCTGGCTCTAGGTGAGTGATCACATCATCATGGTTATCTACATGATACCTACATTGATTCTTTTCTCCCCTGCTACATTGATGCCTTGAAATACCTACGTTGATTCTTTTCTCTCCTGTGACCTTTGCAGTTATAATGATTTTTCTCCTTGTGCACTTGGCATGGAAAATAGGTGTTTGTATTTTTACTTTATTTTTCAGTAACTGATGCAAAAATAGTTTGAGTAATATGTCTCAGGTCATATAACTAACAGGGTTTAGAGCCAGAATTCAAATGGATGATGGTCTAATTAAAAAATAAGCTTGCTTTTAACATCTGTGATATAATAACCTAAATATAGTCATAACTTATGCAAATAGCTTAAAAGGCAAAGTTTTAAAAACATACAGTTTTACAAGGAAAACTTTACAAACTGAAAAGTATTATGAAATATAAGAATGGTAATGATCTTGAGGATAATCATGACTTGTGAAAGAAGCTTTGGATGAATTATGCCCTTGCATTTTTTAGTCTGAAATATATTTACATATAAAAAAGCATTTTCTCATTTAAAGTGTTGTCCAATGAACTCATTTATTTCCATTATTTTTTAATTTATATTTTTTATTGAAGGATAATTGCTTTACAGATTTTTGCTGTTTTCTGTCAAACCTCAACATGAATCAGCCATAGGTGTACATATATTCCCTCCCTTCTGAACCTCTCTCCCATCTCCCGCCCCATCCCACCCCTCAGTGATACAGAGCCCTGTTTGAGATTCCTGAGTCAGACAGCAAACTACCGTTGGCGATCTATTTTACATATGGCGATGTAAGTTTCCACGTTACTCTTTCCACACAAATCACCCTCTCCTCCCCTCTCCCCATGCCCATAAGTCTATTTTCTATGTCTGCTTCTCCATATTTAGTATCTACTATGGTAGGCTCAGAGGATAAAGAATCTGCCTGCAATGTGGGATAGTTGGGTTTGATCCCTGGGTTGGGAAGATCCCCCAGAGAAGTGAATGGCTACCCACTCCAGTATTCTTGCCTGGAGAACTCCATGGACAGAGGAGCCTGGTGGGCTACAGTCTATGGAGTTGCAAAGGTTGGACATGACTGAGCGACTCATGCACACACACACAGCAAGCTCAGGAGAGACCGAGAAGATAAAACACAGGCCCTACCCTGCAAGAGGTGAAAACTCAGAGCAGTGTTACCCGGTCCCTCCTGAGACTTTTCCCTATGAGTCTCAAGTGGGTCCTTCCTATTTCCTGCCAATTCTATTCATTTATATAAAGTACACTCCTTCTCTCTGATTTATCTATTTTGCATCTTCTCCTTCCTCTCAAATGCCCAGGCTTCCTGCTTCCACTTCTCCATTAGCTCATGACATTTCATCTACTTTTGCTTAGAAAACAGGAGCTGCAGGAAAATAAAAAGCCCATCTCCCTGGGTACCAAGGTGCTCCTATTTCTTTCTTGTTAGAGTGGGTAGCTGCTCAGGTGCATTGCCCACTATCCTATTTCTGCTCTGGATTCCATCAATTCTTGCTCTCCCTTACCCTTTACTCCTTTAATTCTCCCTTACTGCTGTAGCATCCTTGCTTTGTCCCTCTTTACTGGATCTCATTTACCACACCAAACAAATGTGTCCTTAAAGAAACAATTATATATACATGGAGACATCTTCTGTTCTCATAATATGTCTTAACTCCTATACCTGTTCCTCTTCATAGCACAGCTCATTAGTAGTAGGGTTCTTTCCAATCCCTGCCTCCACTTTCTCAGCCCTCTTTACACCCCACATCTCTAGCTTTCCTGTTTCATAAACCTGCTGACATCAAAGGCACCAATACCCTGTACTTTTCCACATCCAGGCGGCGGTTTGCACCATTTCTTCATTATTCACTCTTTCGTGAAACACGACCCACGGGTACCCTTCCAGAGCACCATAGTCATGGTTTCTCTCTTCTCTAGTCTCACGTTTAGTTACTGGATCATCCTTTCCCTGGCCTCTAGATGTTAAGTCGCTTGGCATTTCTCTTTCCTTTATACACATTTACTACCCGGCATAGCTGTCAAGTTTACATTTCCAGCTCAATCTCCACTGTGTGTCAGGTTCTTCAATCTAAGGCTCTCCTCTCTGATGTCTTGTAGGCCTATTCATGTTAACTTGTCCCCAAAGGAATTCTTCATTACACCATCATTCCCCCAATATCATAAATGTCACTAATATCTATCTCTTGAGCTAAGGTTCAAGACCTAGAAGTCATACCTCATTTGCTGTCAATCATCCAGTGCTCTCAGCTCTTTCCTTCAAAATATTTCCTGGATCTACTTATGTCCTGTCATCCTCTTTCCTGTAACTTAACTGCAAGTCACCAAAACCTTCAACTTAGTTATTTCTCTCTTTGCTTCCAGTTCCGATGTTCTGAAATTCTCTTCTCCAAGCAGGACGCAAAGCAGCATTTCCCAAAATTAAACCAGGCCATGTTTCGTCACTGCTGAAAACACCCTAACTACATCTATCACACACAGAATTAAATCCAAGCTCCTCGGAGTCCTGGCCCTTGTCTAAGCTCTGATTTCATCTCTCATCACATTTGTCAGGATGAGTGTCTTCAACCTGCTGTGCTGATCTGGTTTGGATATTGCCAGGCCTGTCTCTGCTCTAGGACTTTGGCACCAGCCCTTCCCCTGACTGGAAAGGACTGTCTGAGATGTTTTCACGGTTTGTGCTTCACTCTGTTAGCATCTGGCCCCAGTGTGATTCTTCAGCTTGATTTCTGATCCTGTAGTTAAAACATTACATGTCCACACTTGCCACTTCCTATCACAGTGTCATGTTTTTCTTTTTCCTTAGCGTTTATCACTACTTGAGATTTCATTATACATTTGTCTAGTTTTTTTTTTTTACTGTTTCAATTCCATGAGGAAAAAACACAATTTTCTCAACTGCTATTTAGTATCTGCTGCCTCTAGCCTTGAGGACTGGACTCCACAGCTTATCCTGAAAATCCTCTTAGCCCTGGCAGTGCTACTTTTAGCCCTGCCAACGCTGCCTTCTGCAGAAGTTTGTGTGGCCCCACCAGCATCGCCAGAATGGTCTTCACCACTCCTGATTCCTTCAGACACTGGCTCTGAATCTGCTTCACAATTAGCTTAGTGATGGAAGAAGAGAAATGGAGGCCAGAGAGAATCCTATCAATGACGACAGAGAGACTCTTAAACACTATAAGAAGCAATTGATTCTACACACCATAAATGAGTAATATAAGAACCAAAAAAAAAAAAAAAAATTCACTGAATTAAGTCATCTGACCACTTACAATCTGGACAAAAACAATTGTCATAGAGGGGGAAAATCAGACACCAAATTTCATTGTGATAAAGGGAAAATGCAAGAAATAAGTATTGGCTTTTATTTATAAAGCTTCACTGAGGAGAGAGAAAGGAGAATGAGTAGGGCAGGAGGAGGAGAGTCTTTGTTTTATGACAGGGGAGAAATGACTGCCTATTTACTATGGGGAATGGGGTAAGAAGGGATGGAGATAAATCTTAGGTCCTGGGAGGAGCCATTCCAGTAGCTAACATTTAATAAGCCCCCAGAGGGGTTATGGGGGCTTATTTTAAACACATGTAAAGATTAGCACATGAAGAGGGGAAATTGAATCTTCCACTGAAACTAGAAGAAGGAGAATAAAGACAGATCTCTACAGGGTCTGGATAGACACAGATTCTGAAGTGATAGGGGATGCAGTTTTTTCCCATCTTCCATTTTTGGCCTCTATTGTGTTTGCAGTAGGAAATGTTCCTCCGGAGAGTTTTAAGAGAGACAGAAATAAGCAACTAGGAATACATAAAAGAAGAGCAATTCAGTTTTAAGTAATCATGAGAGACTGAAGACCATGAGTTCACAGTGGCTCTGTTCCATGATTTTTCATTGTTAAGCAGCCTTGTTATAGGAAGGGAAAGATGGATTCTTTAATTAATAGATTCGGAACTAGGATGTTGATAGACATGGTAACCACATGATAAGAGGTTATCAGAAACAAAAATATTGATAACATGGTTGAAGTGCTGAACCTCTGTGACTAAATTGATCAGGGAGGGTGGTGAAGCCAGAACAGAACTCAACTATTGAGTTGGAATGGAGAAAGGAAGAGACTGTGGCTCTCCACAATGGAAGAACAGTGATCCCAGGGGAAGTGGACTGAGATGCGGTGAGCAGAGGGCAGCACAGACCTGACTTGAGACCCTGAAATTGTGGAGTCTAAGATGTCAGGGAAGTGGCAAGTCTGGGTTAAGAGATGGTCAAGAATATGGTCATATAATCAGGTGACTGAAGTCAAATGATGTTTGACAGTTTCAAAGGTTGGATTTTTGTTGTTGTTGTTGTTTGTTTAAGTATAGAATGTTGTTCAACAGAGTTCAAATGGCTGGAGGAAGTAAGAGGTAAAAAGTTGAAACATGAAGGAAAAACCCAGAGAAATATGAAATGGAAAAAGTGGAACAGGAAATACGAACATTGACAAGGGATTGTATTGAACTGAACCCCAAGATGACACAGGAGGAAGAAGAGTAAGATTCGCTAACTTCTAGTTTCGAAGTGGAGATTTGGTGGAAACAACTTTAATGTTAGTATGAACTGTCTCCTGTAGTCTTCGGAACTTGAAGACTCTTATTTATCTCTTATTTTCCAGAAAAAAAAATTTTTTTGTATGGACACCAGAGAAACTTTTAACAGCTTCAGAGGCAATAAAATAGGGGGTTTGCAAGATGTATTACGTTGTCTTAGAGTCTACCATTAGTGGGTGAGACCATTTCTCAAGGAACTGGCCATGATGTGAACTGGCCATGTTAGCTTTGGTCTGGGAAACACAGAGCTTTTTTGGGTTTTCATTGTGAGAGATGGGTGGGGGCGCAAGATTGGCTGTTTTTCCTCTCCTTTATGGATCCCAGCATCCTGTCAAGTTACAGCACTGAATTTGACACCACCTAACTGGGCATTATTGCATGTATCTTGCTTGTCATCACTACCAGGGAACTTGACAGATTTTGCACATCAGTAGCCAATTAAGATCAGATGACTTTGATTTTGAAATAAAAGTTCTAAATTTTAAAAAAGTTCTAACATAATAAAGATTGACATTTCCATTTTAATGCTTATTCATCTAATATTAAAAGTTTTATGTCAAAATAGATTTGTATAAAGTCAGAAATATTACTAGTATTGCCAAGCCCAAGCCCTAGTTTCCCTAGGATTTGTTATTTATAATCTGATCTTTCCCTGTGAAACTTAAAGAATGCACTTAACATTGTTCATTTTCCAGTGGTCTTGTATGGGTGTGAGACTTGGACTATAAAGAAAGCTGAGCGCCGAAAAATTGATGCTTTTGAACTATGGTGTTGGAGAAGACTCTTGAGAGTCCCTTGGACTACAAGGAGATCCAACCAGTCCATCCTAAAGGAGATCAGTCCTGGGTGTTCATTGGAAGGACTGATGCTGTAGCTGAAAGTCCAATACTTTGGCCACCTGATGTGAAGAGTTGACTCATTGGAAAAGACGCTGATGCTGGGAGGGATTGAGGGCAGGAGGAGAAGGGGACGACAGAGGATGAAATGGTTGGATGACATCACCGACTCAATGGACATGGGTTTGGGTGGACTCCAGGAGTTGGTGATGGACAGGGAGGCCTGGCATGCTGCGGTTCACGGGGTCACAAAGAGTCGGACATGACTGAGTGACTGAACTGACCTGAACATTGTTCAAAATTTTTAAGGACAGAGTGTAGTTGAGTATGTAATAATATACTACTCTTTGTGACCCACAGACAGTAGCCTGCCAGCCTCCTCTGCCCAAGGGGGTTTCCAGGCAAGAATACTAGGGTGTGTTGCCATTTCCTTCTCTAGGGAATCTTCCCAGATCAGGGATCGAACACGTCTTCTACATTGGCAGGCAAGTTCTTTACCACTGAACCACAGGGAAGACCTCGCTACTCCTTAGATATTTCAGATAAGGTCTTATAAAGCTGTCAGTCAGATACCCCAACTTACAGGAAAGATGTGGGGTAACCATGGGTAGATATTAGCACCTGATAAGTTGTGCAAAGGTTCTGTTAGTGAAACTTCAGTAGAACTGTTCATATGAAATCTGGTCAACTGTCCTCTTGTAGTTTTGATTGCACTGATTATACTGTAATTGTGCCATAATGTTAAAAGAGTAAGCTTTCTTTTTTTAGGGTATGAAATATTCTTTTTTAATTGTTGGAATTTCAAATATCAATGAGGAAGTGACATAAAAATCATAAGTATGAATGCCGATGTAGAAGTGGCTGCAAACCTAATGTGAGTATGTGTGTTTTCGTTTGTCTGTGCATGTGTGTGTACTAAAATGAACAGACTGTTACTTCACATTTGGAATGCACCCACAAAGGAGTGTTCATTCTTCACATTAAAACTAACTTGTTCCAATGGGCCCTTTACAGGCACTCCCAGGAATGCTGTGTACAAGTGTGATGACCACTCACCCAAAATAGTGTAAAACCAGGATAAGTGGTGGAAGAGCCTGGACCAGAACTGGGAAGACACCTCCACTCCTGGCTCTGCCGTAACTTTGTGATAGCTTGTGCTGTGACCTAGCTTTTACAGACTATTGTTTACTCATCCGAAAAGCAAAGTGTTAGAATCTGATAATCCCCTACGTCTTTCTCGTTATGATACTACTCAAACTACATTTTAGTTTAAGAGGAAAAAAGCAAAGATGTTTATCTCATAACCTCCAGATTTTACCAAACATATCATTATATTTTCCTTTTCCTTGAGAGAAGAAAGCAGTATAAATGTATATATATACACCTATATATAGTGAAGCGGGCTTCCCTGGTAGCTCAGCAGGTAAAGAATCTGCCTGCAATGCAGGAGACCCTTGTTTGATTCCTGGGTTGGGAAGATCCCCTGGAGGATGGCATGGCAACCCACTCCAGTATTCTTGCCTGGAGAATCCTCATGGACAGAGGAGCCTGGTGGGCTATAGTCCTTGGGGGTGGCAAAGAGTCAGACATAGCTGAGAGAGTAAGCACATGCACACACAGTTCAAACACACTTGAAATGCCTTGTAAACATACTGAAGCTATTGGAAGCGGCCAGTAAGTATTAGCATATCGTCAATTTTCTTCAACTTGTATTTCCCCTTCATGGATGTAAACATGCCTCTTTGCATGAGTGATGGAGAAATAGACACATGTCCAGATACATGCATGCTAATTGACTTTCATTTTAGGTGTGAATTAAAAGAAAACAGAAAAGAAATATTAAACTCTATGCAAATTTTTACATGAAAACATGCTACCAAATCTGAAATATCATCAATGCAAGGGAAAAAAGTTAATTTGAGTGAGGTTATTATTAATCTTTAACATACAATTTATGTATTTCCTGGCCTTTGACTGCACTCTATAATTTTTTGCTACATTTTACTGCTGTGACATGTGCAACCCCATCTATTCCCACTTTCTTCTGGTTGTAACATTAAATTACATCTGGTCTTTCCCAATCTTATCTCTACATCCCTGGAGAGGTGCAGTCATTCTCTATAGACCTTAGATTCTGAGAATTCCAAAGTGCAGTTATTATGTTCAGAATTAAGAGCTGCTCCTTTTAGTGAGAGAAGATGATAGGTAATGATTTTTGAGTAGTTTTCTTCCTTTTGGAGTTATGGCAGTTGGGAATGGAGAGCTACAGAGCCTAGAAACTCTCCTATTTATGTCTGAATAATATAAAATAATTTAAAGCTTTTTCTCTTATTTACCTTATAAAACAGAGAAATAATGAAAGCAATCATTACAGTATCTGCTGAGTGACAGAAACTAATATCAAAAAAAGTTGTGACTTTTTTTATATATAGTATTCAACCATTCTCAGATTCTTCAACATTCTGAGATAACTGTACTCCTGGTTTAGAGATGAGATTTAAGGAGGTCAAAACTTGCCCAAAGTCTCAGTTACTTAGCATCAAGGTTTGGATTTGAATTCGGTTGGAATGGAACTGAAATGCCTGTGCTTTTAGGCACTTGTGTGTACTTCTCACATCAGAACAAAGAGAACCAGGGTAAATAAAAGCAGACAAGAACTGTTGAAATACAGCCATAGTTCTTAGGATGGCCGCATTGTAATGTTTCTCCAACTACAATATACCAAAACTTGAAGTTCTTGACAATGGGTCCTCGTTTGATGAACAAATACTTGCATGTCTGCAGTTTAACTTAGTGGTTGCTGCTGTCCAGTTGCTCAGCTGTGTCCATCTCTTTGTGACCCCATGGACTTCCCCAACATCAGGGTCTTTTCCAATGAGTCAGCTCTTCGCATCAGGTGGCCAAAGTATTGCAGCTTCAAATTTAGTTTCAATCTTTCCAGTAAATATTCAGGGTTGATTTCCTTTAGGATTGACTGGCTTAACTTCTTGCTGTCCAAAGGACTCTCTTAACTTAGTTAGGCAAACCTATATTGGAAACCTGCTGTGTTCAAGGCAGACCTCCAGAAATTAAACAATAGCATTAATAAGACAGTTTCCACCCTTGAGTAAATATGGTTCCATTCATTATGATCTGACAGTCAAGAGTGGTATAAAAGAGAATCAAACGAAACACTTTATAAACAAAGAGAAGGAAGTGCTATCTTCTTACTAAAGGGAAGGAAGGTTTTATAGGGGAAGCAACAACAGAGCTGAATCTTGGAGGTCATATTCAAAGGCCCTCTGTCTTGGTTAACTTCCGATGTGATCTTTTTAAGCCTGAATAAACAGTGAACTACAGATGAGACACTATATCATGGTGGTTGGCTGAACCCACATCCTACCCAAGCCTCTGATGATTACACAGTCCTTGACCAGTTGGATCGCCTTTCTCCATTTGTTTTATGCTTGTTCTTCCTAGTATTTGTAAAGCAGGGAGCGGGGAAGGAGAGGGATGGACTGGAAGTTTGAGATTATTAGATGCAAACTATTATGTTTAGAATGGATAAACAACAAGGTCCGACTGTATAGCTCAGGGAACTGTATTCAATATCCTATGATGAACCATACTGAAAAAGAATATGAGAAAGGCATGCATATAACTGAGTCAATTTGCTCTATAACAGAGATTGACACAGCATTGCAAATCGGCTATACTTCGATAAAATGAAGAAATAAAGAACGAAAAGAGGAAAGAAGGGAGAAAAGAAAGAAGGAAAATTCCTGTGGAAACAAGCAAAAATATTGGAAAGGCTGAAAGGCTCATGCAGGGTCTTATCTGAATGTTCAATGGGGAAAGGACACTGTGCTCTCCTTATTTCTGAAGACGTTTCTGATTTTTTCAATCAAAAATCTTTAGCTCTAAATGAGAGGCTTTTCATTGCTGTGCCTCTAAGATGCTAGTTTGAACTAAGAAAGCAGCAGAGATGGGTCAAAGAGAAGTGCCCTGAAATTGCGATGTGAAGAGCAGAGTGGAAATCTTGCTCCCACTCTTCTCCTTTGTTTCCAGGAGTGTGGTGACTCAGACCAGGGCTGGGTTAAAACTGCCACGCAAGAACCCTATCATTGCCCTTTTCCAAACATAACTGTTCTCTCTCCTAAGTCCACGAGAGACAGTCAGAAACACAGCCAAAGAATCCAG
The DNA here is from genome assembly GCF_019320065.1 of Cervus canadensis. Taxonomy (NCBI): domain Eukaryota; kingdom Metazoa; phylum Chordata; class Mammalia; order Artiodactyla; family Cervidae; genus Cervus; species Cervus canadensis. The sequence continues at coordinate 34,447,796 of NC_057418.1, read as the reverse complement.
GAGCCGAAATAGCCGGTAATTGCTACTCCTAAAACAATGCAGTCTCTGAAAAAAAGTCCTGGAAGCTAATTAAACGTTGTAGCAATATCTTCATGGTGCATCACTGTGCTTCAGTGATGATGACTGCATTTCTGAAAGAGCTCTGCATTTCTGATCAGAGCCCAGCACTGATCACTGGGTGGGCTATGGAAAGTCATCCTATGCTTTAGGAAAAAAAGGTGCAGAAGTAAAATTCACAAGTTGCATGTTGTTCACATCAAACCTAAAGAGGTTTTGATCAACTGTATTGGTGCTGTTTTTTCCCACTTGTTATCATTTATTTTGATATTTAAAACCATATAAGATAATATAAAGTTAAAAACAGAATGCCTACATACATAGTAGAAAGCTTTGCAGAATTTTGAGTACAATAAAATGTATTTCATAAAACTATCTTGAATTCAGATAGACTTGGACACATTTAATGCACTTGAATTGGTCAGTGATTGCTTAACATGACGTTGCTAACATTCAACAATACAGTCAGATCGAATACGATTTAAATTTAGCTCCATGGTATTTTCTTCCCTAAGCTGTTGTACGAATTAGCACTATTTGGCGAAAGGGCTCTAAATAAAGGGCAGGAGCCCTGAGTCTGTAACCCTGAGGAAGGACACAGACCCTCAGGGCTCCAGCTCCTAACCCATGAAACCGGGACTCGGGACCCACACCTTTCAGGCTGCATTCAGCGTTCTGTGTCTGTGTGCTAAGCGGCTTCAGTCATGTTCAACTCTTTGCAACCTCATGGACTGTATACCCTGGGAGGCTCCTCTGTCCGTGAGATTTCTCAGGCAAGAATACTGGAGTGGGTTGCCATTTCCTTCTCCAGAGGATCTTCCAGATCCAGGGATGGGACCCACGTCTCCTGTGCCTCCTGCATTGGCAGGCAGATTCTTTTACCATCAGCACCACCTGAGAAACCCAGCTTCCTGGATGGCTCAAGTGGTAAAGAATCTGCCATACAGGAGATGCCGGTTCGATCCCTGGGTCAGAAAGATCCGCCGGAGAAGGAAAAGCAACCCATTCCAGCATTCTTGCCTGGGAAATCCCATGGACAGAGGAGCCTGGAGGGTTGTATTCCACAGGGTCACAAAGAGTCAGGCACAAGTGAACACGCACGTGCTGAGTCAATTAGATAGTTATGTGGAGGGGAAAAGGACCTCTTCCTCACGGTTTACTACAAAAAAAAAAAAAAAAAAATCAAGCTGCTTTCAGTCCTGGTAATCTCTGATTAGTGTGACGTAACTAGTCAGAGGAGACAAGTAACCTTTTCTCATTTGGGAAATAACTAAGACTCATTCATATTTAGAACCAAATACACCATTTAGCAAAAGACCATTTGTGACTTCTTAAAACTTTTTTTCAGTATTTCACTCCTTAAATCTAGCTTTTGCAGAAGTTGGGGTTCTGTTACTTTGTCTTCAACAGACACAATTATAATGTCTTGAGTTTACTAGTACACAGAAGCATGGGAGAAACTCCGGGCCCAGAATGTGGCACATACATGTTTGTATTGTTTTACCTTTTGAGATACTTGCTGCATTTTCCTCTTTTCCTTAGTTTCAGAAGATCCATCCAATGACCACTCTCAGTCATCAGATCCACAGGCCAATAGTTACCTTCCTCACTAAGACTGTCTTGTGAAAGAATTTCACTGGCTAAATTTAAGGAATAATTTATTCAATGCTACTGCAGTGGGGGAATGAGATGAAACTCAACTCTGCTGAAATGCAAAGCAGGATGGTTGTAAGCTGGAATGAGCTAGTGAAAAAGTAAGCACTGCAGGATATTAGGGGAGGTTGGTTGCCAGGGGGAGGTCTACATCTTCAAGTGGCAACAAAGTAACTTAACAATTCCCAGTTTTCTAAATTAAATTCTTGAATAAAAGGGAGGCAAGGGGACCTATAAAAGTCAGAAGAAACCTGTTTAAAGTTTAGTCAAGCTGAGGGGAACTTCAATGGGTCTTAGTCAAGATAAAAAGTGCTCTGAGAATGCTGAGAAAGGGAAGAATTTTCTTGCTTAGATGAAAATCAAGTATTTGGAGAAAGACTTAAATAATGAACTGTCCCCCATCTCTTACTTCTGTTTGGTAGTAACTCATAATCAAGGTTTTAATGGGCACTTTGTTAGGAACAAGAGGAAAAGAAATCATAAATTTGGAAGAACTTGACTCATGATTGTGTGAGGTAGTGGCCTAATTACAACTAAATGTGATTTTCAGTTTTCTTTCTCTGCATAGTTTATGTAATTATTTTAATGACTGTGAACTCCACATAAATGGTGTGGTTGAGTAATGGAAAAGGAGCCAGGTGATGGCAAGTGAAGGAAAAGCAGGAAGAGAGAGGAGAGACTCCTGGCTGGTTGAGACCTCCGCCTTGTGGTCCAGCCTTACGGGGTGTTGCAACTTTGTAGGTGCTAAGCAGATACGTTGCATCAGGGGCATCTGGGAACCTGGGGATGAATACTGGGAGATGCTGTTGAAGACAAGATGGTCTGGTTGGTTGGAAGAAAGAACAGGGCAACCTATGGAAGAGGGATCCCTGCAGAAGCTTATTTTGTTTTGTGTGTTATCAATTTTTTCTGCAGCTTGAGTGAAGGATCAACGGATAAAGTATTTAAAGGCTTGGCTAAGAATGCCACATTACTCAATTCCTAAAAGGCAGTTGACTTTGCAAAGACCACAAACCCACACAAACACATTTGCACACACATATACCTAAGACTAATATTAAAACAATACTTATATTTTCTGTTCATTTCTCTCTTTTTAAAAGACTTAACCTATGTAATAGGTTGCAACATTTTTGTGTCATATCAGTGCTTCTTCACAAGTCTAGGGGAGTAACTCCAAGCAGAAGGAAAAAGAACAAGCATGTCTTAGACTCTTTAGCCTTGTGGCCAAAACTGGTCTACCCTGATTTCAGGGTTTATGTGAAGTCACATCTTTCAACCAAGCATCTTTTGTTGTTGTTCAGTTGCTAAGTTGTGTCCAACTCTGCCACCCTATAAACTGCAGCACACCAGGCTTCCCTGTCCTTCACTATCTCCTGGACACGATCTCCTGGAGTTTGCTCAAACCATGTGCTTTGAGTCAGTGATGCCATCCAACCATCTCATCCTCTGTCACCCCCTTCTCCTCTTTCCCTCCATCTTTCTCAGCATCAGGCTCTTTTCCAATGGGCTGACTCTTCACATCAGGTGAGAATGTGTATTTTACTCTGTTATATAGATGTTTCAATTTTTAATATGAGGGATAAGGTGGATTTCCCCAACTTTTAGAGTAAAATAGACAATGCAGGAAGACACACATCGTGTACCCTGAGTTCAAAGGCTCTCTTCATCTCATTATTTACCTTGGAGGATGGGGAAGTCCATGCACCTCATCTGAGACTTTTCACCTGGCAATAGTACCTTTGGTTTTAAACTTAAGAAATTGATGTTTGGATATGAGAATCTTACTTAATATTACATATATTTTAAAGTGCATGTTTTCTGAAAATTATAGTACATCTATCAAGTAAGTTAAAACCTTTAATGCATATTTTCAAGCACATTCAGATGGAGAAGATAATAAACCTGTCCTAAGCAAGTTTCCATGCCTCCCAGGTTAATGTTCCCAACAGTACTAATGATTGAAGAAAACTTCTTCACATTCAGGCCTCCTTGGGCCCTTATGCAAATCAAAGATTTTTGCCTCAACCATTTGCCATGCAAACGTTAGTTCATTTATTTATTAAACCTTTCTTGAACATTAATTAGGTGCTAGTTATAATGTCAAGTACTTAAAACCTGATAAATAAGGCCCCAACTTTCATGAAGTTTACAGCAGGATAGTTAAAATATGTTTAATTTTCATAATGAATAGAGGAAATAACTCTGTTCATTATGACAATATTCAAATAAAGGACCACATGCCTGCAAATTCAACATGCCAACTGTTATTAATACTTGCCTACTACTTGAAATTATTCTTGGTTTTCTTGATCTAACATATTTAAGGGTCCAGCAATGAAAAGGTGATAATATACACTAACACATTAGCATTATATAATAGTTAGAGAGCAGTGAACAATATTAAAAATTCAAACCATTTATTCTCAGGAAGAAATAAGAGTTAATCTCTAACACAGTTCTCCAGAATCACATTAATTCTGTCCACTAGAGAATATATTTATTTGAATATATTTTTAAAAGGCCATGCATCTTCCAAGAATTCAATGAAAGTTATAAGAAAACCTGCTTTGCTTGATTTCTCCTTTGTGATATACTTAACATAGTTACCTCGCTGGTGAAAAGGGATTTAATTGATAAAAATAATAACTACAAATTGTAAGCTTTCTTGGGGGGAAAGGCTCCTAGTCGATCAGTAAACAAAACCCCTCAACAACCAGTAGCTCCTTCAGCTGATAATATAGGATTCAAATTGCCTTGTGGTGTTAGGAATGCATCATTCTGGTAAATATCCCTCCAAATGGCTCAACCTTACTATTTTGTCATGTGGGAAAGAGGAAATATGGAAATGTAGATTCTCTACCCCATTTCACATTAAATAAATCCCGAGGTATGTCAGGATGAAAGAACTCTGAGTGCATTTCAAGTTCAATGTCAGCTGCCCTGCTCTCCAGCAAGCTGACCTGGCCCTGCATCTGCAGAACAAAATTTACACGGCATCTAGAACTCCTCCAGAGACAAGTAGGTGCTACCTTCCAAGCGGAGGCTTCAAGAAAATCTTATTATCTGATTATGCAACTAAGCAAATCTAAACTACAAAATAAGCACCATATCAAAGATACGAAACAGAATGGTGTCAGAGCTTAGCAATGAAAAGTACTGAGTAAGAAAAACTGGTAATTTTTTTTTTAAGAATACAAATTTCATCAAAGAAGGTCCCATATTTCTTTAATCTGAAGAGGGGGGTTGTGTTATTTATATCATTTTGACGAACCACTGAAATAACCTCTGACAATGGGATGGCATGTGCCTTTAAAAGCCGGCTGAGATAGTCCCTAAAAACAGTTTACTAAGCAACAGAGTCAAATCGTTGGGGAATCTGCTCTTTAATGCATTAGAGAGTCTATTCTTATGGCACTTAAACTAGCCAAAGTAATAAATACAAAATGGTAATTTTTCTCCATGAGCTGTTCTTGCCATTCCCACGTGATTTCGTTCCCACCCAGGAGTAATATAACACTGCCTGCTTGCAGGCTTCTGGGTCCATGGGAGAAGGCAGTGGCGTTCTGCCCCTGGGTTAAATGTTCTCAAAAGAAGGCAGCAATGACAATGAATCCCTCTGTTGCCTGGCCACTGTCTTCTCTCGTTCCAGGGAGTGAGTACCCATGGGGTGTTTCCAGGGCATTGAAACTTTAGACTGCCACAGTAGAGTGAATACCCTTTATGCCCAGTCCAGACCCACCCTTTCCGTCCCCCGGCCCTCAATCGGGCAGGGAAAAGGCTGACCAAACATGACTTTCTGTGTCAGTGCTGCCTGTTTAAACAACACAACCACTACTGAAAAGAAGCATTTCCAAAGACGAATCATCCATGGGAAGGAACTTCTTTGTGATAAAAGATGCATTCTGATAGACAAAGCTATTAAAAGATGTGTTAAAAATTAAGATATGTGCGTGTATGCTGTGTGCTCAGTCATGTCCAACTATTTGGGACCCCATGGACAGTAGCCTGCCAGGCTCCCCCATCCATGGGATTTTTCCAGGCAAGAATACTGGAGTGGGTTGCCATTCCCTTCTCCAGGGATCTTCCTGACCCAGGGATTGAACCCGTGTCTCCTGCAAGTCTCCTGCATTGCAGGTAGATTCTTTGCTGCTGAGCGGTGGAAGATAAGATGGGACATTATAGAACTGGAGCCATTGCAAGCTCTTTGAGAATAAGTCATCTTTTGGAAACTTTTAAGGGTTGTCATTTAATGTACACATGCACCGTTGATTGCTTTGATTTTGTAATAGTGAGAAGTAGATGAAATAGGCATTGACATTTTGTATCGTTGAATTTATAATAGACCTAGAGTTTGAAAATCTGAATCTATCATCATCATTTTTTTACTAGCAGTTTTAATTTGTCCCTTATTAACCTCCTCTGTGCATATTACTTTCTTATGAACGAGTAAGAAATATAATTGAATGCTGATATTATATTAAAGGTGGAAATATTATCAAAACACCTATTAGCTTAAATACAATTAATATGTAAATAAACATAGATCTCTATTTTTGTTTTCCAATATTCTGAATACTCTCAAAGAAAGAGATTCTGCTTCTGAATATGATTAGTAAGGCTGGGAAGAATGTCCACCTAACTGGAAAAAAAAACACCCAGAAAAAATACAAATTCATAATGTTTCCTGAACCCCAAAGAGATCTGTTCCAGCAGAGATTCCAAGGTAATCTGATGAAAGCCAGGTGCCTTCCAGGAGCCAGAGTGGCAATATTCACTTACCTGTGTCAGAGCATGAGAAGGACTGATGCTGGGCACCGTAAAAGTGAGTGACAAGAGGTCTGCTGAAATGTTTAAAGAGTCGCTAAATGCCAAGATTGAGTGTCTCACAGTTTTGGCCGGCATAACTAAATACCATAGATGGAAAGCCTTATAAAGAATAACAATTGATTATAGTTCTGGAGGCTGTAATTCTGAGAACAGGTACCAACAAGATTGGGTTTGCAGAGAGCTGACTTCTGGATTGCATTTTATCCTTACTTGGAGGAAGGGAAGTGGGGGCTTCCTGTGATCTCATTTATATGTGCCCTAATCCCGTGCATGAGGACTCCACTCTTAGGACCTAATCACCTCCCCATGGCCCAACCTCTGTCCCAAAACCATCACATCAAGGGTTAAGATTTCCACCTATGAATTTCAAGGGACACAAACATTCAGTTTGTTGGTCATTGCAGTGAGCTGGTGTGAGAATCTGGAAACCCGGGGAGCCTCTTGTGCAAGGATCTCTGCTAGACAGGCTGGCAGCAGTGATGGGGTCTCAGACCAAGTCCCAGTGGTATTTGGGATCAGCTGTGGCACTCCATGCAGAGTACATCATGAGAAATGCTGGGCTGGAAGAAGCACAAGCTGGAATCAAGATTGCCGGGAGAAATATCAATAACCTCAGATATGCAGATGACACCACCCTTATGGCAGAAAGTGAAGAGGAACTGAAAAGCCTCTTGATGAAAGTGAAATAGGAGAGTGAAAAAGTTGACTTAAAGCTTAACATTCAGAAAACTAAGAGCACGGCATCTGGTCTCATCACCTCATGGGAAATAGATGGGGAAACAGTGGAAACAGTGTCAGTCTTTATTTTTTGGGGCTCCAAAATCACTGCAGATGATGACTGCAGCCATGAAATTAAAAGATGCTTACTCCTTGGAAGGAAAGTTATGACCAACCTAGATAGCATATTAAAAAGCAGAAACATTACTTTGCCAACAAAGGTCCGTCTGGTCAAGGCTATGGTTTTTCCAGTGGTCATGTATGGATGTGAGAGTTGGACTATAAAGAGAGCTGAGTGCTGAAAAATTGATGCTTTTGATTTGTGTTGTTGGAAAAGACTCTTGAGAGTCGCTTGGACTGCAAGGAGATCCAACAAGTCCATCCTAAAGGAGATCAGTCCTGGGTGTTCATTGGAAGGACTGATGCTGAAGCTGAAACTCCAATACTGTGGCCACCTTGTGCGAAGAGTTGACTCATTGGAAAAGACCCTGATGCTGGGAGGGATTGGGGGCAGGAGGAGAAGGGGACGACAGAGGATGAGATGGCTGGATGGCATGACCGACTCGATGGGCATGAGTTTGAGTAAACTCCGGGAGTTGGTGATGGACAGGGAGGCCTGGCGTGCTGCGGTTCATGGGGTCAGAAAGAGTCGGACACGACTGAGCGACTGAACTGAACTGAACTGAACTGTGGCACTCGAGAACTTCATTTTGAATTCACCATCTTTCTCGACACTTCCAAGGGCTGTAGGTAAGTCCCTCCCAGTTGAACTTCACTTTCTTTGTGTTCAAATGTATGATCTGTTTGACATTTCATACCAGGATTCCCTGGTTTTTGAATGGAAAACCTCCGCTCCCGATTCCCAGATTCCACGCTGGGCTCTGCTGTGGCTCTCCACTTGTTTGGAATCCGTCCCCAGCTTCCATGCTGGAACCTGCTGGTGGCATGCACAGCTCTCCACTTGTTTGGAATCGATCGCAGTCCCCATTCTCTGAGAGGTGTTGGGTCATTCCTTACCCCAGTCTGAAGTTTCATGGGAGTTGGCGGTGGGTAAGAACCAGGACTGGAATGGGTCCAGGAACAGACTGGGTCCAATTTGAAATTTAGACTAGGTTTGGGATCAGATTAGGTTGGGTCTAATCGGAGCTGGACTGAGTCCTCTGAGAGCCCTCAGGTAGATACTAAATAAAGGCCAGTTGCTAACAGGGATTGCTGAAGAAAAGTAAGTGGCAACATTGGTGCGCAGGAGTCCAAGCACTTGAAGGATGCTAGGGGTCCACCCCGCTTAGGCATTAGCCTGACTCAGACACCCGCAAGGGCTTAACAGGTGGAGCTAGAGGTAAATAATCACCAGCCAACCCAGGAGGCATGAGATGCAGGTTCAACCCCTGGGTCTGGAAGATTCCCTGGAGGAGGGCAGGGCTACCCACTCCAGTATTCTTTCCTGGAGAATCCCATGGGCAGAGGAGCCTGGCGGGCTACAGTCCATGGGGTCACAAAGAGTCAGACACGACTGAAGTGATTTAGCACACACGCAGGAGACAACCAAAAGCCAACTAAAAGAAACGAGATTCTTCACACCCAAAGAATTGTGTGAACCACCTTCGAGCAATTATTTTATATTTTATGCTTATTTTATATTCAACAACTATAGCCCCAGAAGTTGTGCATATCTAATCAGATGGCAGGATTTTACTAAAAATAACTTAGAATTATTAGAACCATTAAGAGGAACATTCCAAACAGATAAGACCATTTAAAAATGCACTTAAAAGCATGACGTGCCAAGTCAAGCAGAATGGAATACCTGTTTTAATCAGTTTGCAGAAGCCTCCAGAATGTTTCAGGATTCCACAATGGCCTCATTGAAAGATTTGCTGCAAAAAACTGATGAAAAATTAAAGAGATAAAAAATGGCTAAAACAAAAGCTATAAGTCAGTTCTTTGGAGAATTGGAAACCACTGCTTTTGTCTTTCAAATCTCTGTAGAGCCAAAATTGTGGCTCTAGAATTGTAAAGTTCAAGTATTTTTTTTTTTTCTTTTCACAATCTTCCAAATTTCACCTATTTCTCTCAAAATTGAAAAATTCAGAATTGGAGACAGAATGTGGACTTCCAGCCTGAATTCTCCAGAACCTAAGAAGCATTCTTTGAAATGCAAACTTTAGGGAGAAATTTCTCTAGTCAGAAGGGGAAAAAGAGAGGAGTCTCTCTCTTTTTTTTTTTTTTAAATTGGTCTAATGGTAAATATTAAAAAATTTCCACAAATAGTAGTAACTATAAAGTCTGTGTATCTGGCTATATATATGTGTGTGTGTATCTATATATGTATGTTGTAGATTTGTGGTGTTTTTTAACTTCTGTATGGCATTGCTAAAATTAATGTATAAAGGAGCTCTAGTTGATTTGAAGTCAAGCACTTGGAGGAACGGGTATTAACAGAAATTAACCCAGATGCTTTTCAAGTTCATATGATCTGGGATAATCGTGGTAAACAAAAGCCAGTAGAAGTTGGCTGGTGTAACTGAAACAAACAAATATGTATTTTAGTTATGAACATTGGATGTAACGCAGGTTAAAGGACTTGCGTGTTGTATATTATTGTATATTAGTGCTCAGTTGTGTCTGACTCTGTGAGACCCCATGGGCTGTAGCCCATCAGGCCTCTCTGTCCATGGGATTCTCCAGGCAAGAATACTGGAGTGGGTTGCCGTGCCCTCCTCCAGGGGATCTTCCTACCCCAGGGATCGAACGCGGGTATCCCGCATTGCAGACAGATTCTTTACCACCTGAGCCACCAGGGAAGAATAAACGACTTTTATTCTGAGTTTATTAGTCAAATCAGTCCCTGCAATCTCTGTCACAAAATTTGTCAGTAAAAATAACTCAGAATGACAGTTGATCTTGTCATATGTCTCATGAAGCTTAGGGGAATAATCTAAACATAATTGCTAAAAGCAAGTGACAGACATAAAGAGAATAAGCATTTTAGATGAAATTTTTAGCTTATTATAGTCTGTATTATATAGACTTAGAATAGCCTCTAAAATCTTTTTGGTAACTTGAAATGTCAGAGTTTTGCTAAGCTAAGTTAAATGATAGAAATTTGTTAAATATCTAGATCATTTCCAAGTAAAGATACAATACTGAAACATTAATGACAGAACATATGGGTTCTCTACTTTTGACTTCTTATGACAGAAGAACTAGATATTTGGGTCTACAAGAATACATATCTAGCTCCATGCTGAGAAATTTTCTAAGAGCATGTTTCTAAAAATTATAACAAGTATTTATAAACTTGGCAAACCACAGAATTCTAAGCTAAAAGACAGTTTATAATTGTTTACTTCTTTATTTTTGACTAGAAATTAAGGATTTCAGGTTAAAAATTCTAATATATGTACTTAAAGCTACTAGAATAATAACGCAAGCAGCTCTGCATGCAGGAAAGACACAATGTGCTTTTGCTTTTGAAAAGGATATGAGGAATGATGATGCTTTTTCTTAAGGGAATGAGAGTAATTTTGTCTAAACTAGAACTTCTGATTATTTCAATATGGGAAGAAGAAAATTAAAGACACACTAAGTGGATATGGAAAGAAAGCGAGAGAAAAAAGAGAGAATTTCATCTTGTGTGATCAAAATAGCCCCACATGAATATACATTATAGTATAGGAGTGTTCAAAATAATTTTAAATATCCATAATGTATGGGTTGGCCAAAAGTTTTGTTTGGGTTTTTCAGTGAGATTTAGGGGAACTGAATGAACTTTTTACCCAGTCCAATACTTATGTGAAACTAAACTTGATTTTCTTTCGTCTGCTGAGAGGAGAGAGCTGTCTTGATTGTTGGTCTGCTGTTAATAAGAAATTGTAAACAAAGGTTTTCTTTACCCTTTATGTGGTTTGCCTTGAAAACAAAGGTTCTCTGTTTTATCAAAATAATTTCTTCTGTGTTTGCTGTCTTCATCAGGTCTTTGATTATGTAGGAAAACTGAGTCCTCTTCATGTTAAAAGAGTTAGTTTCATTAATAGGTAGTTAAGTGTTTTATAAGTTTTATAATGTTCTGAGATCCTATTTAGGCAAGCATTTTAAAAGTTTAAAAGAAATATTTTTGACAAACTTCCCAAAATTCTAAATGAAGTCTTTTTGACCACAAGCTAATTTTGAGATTTTTCAGAGGGTCCTAAAATATTTTAAAAGATTTATTCTCTGTATTTATAAAAAGAAAGCTATTAAACTAATGAGATTTATTTGGTATATTAAAGTACAAGGGAGGCATTGTCAAATAAGAGATGCCAAACCTTCCTTACTTATATTTGTGTAGATAGGTGTCAATAATACAAATATTCTAGAAATTGTGTAAAATTTCTAGAAATCTAATATGCCCTGGTATGATGTTATCACTTGTAATTCTAGTTACTATCTTAACATGTTGGATGATGCCACACCTATGAAAAAATGGACAACAAGAAAATGATCTATCTCATTGCTATTCTATATCCTCCTATTTCTACTCTGGTGGATTTTGAAAATATTGCTATCAAAACTGAGCTATCACTACAAGGAGTGGACCTGAATATCAGGAAAATCTCTTCGCCCATGTTCACCCAAGGGCAGGTGTAGAAAGGTGGTTGGCACATTTGGATGAAGGCCATTCTGCTTCTGAAAAAATAACTACCCTTCATTGACAATTTTTCCCATTCTAGTGTCCTTGTAATATGGCAACACTCTGTTCCTGAATTGGAGAAATTAAGATGGATAAACAATGGCTGTAAATGAACTAAATAGTCAGGGAATGTATGGAAAATCCAAAATGGCCTCTGGTTTATCCCTACGTCCTGTCAACCCCCCATTTATCAGATCTTATACTCCTTCACCCACCATGGTGAATTTAACAACAAAAAAACCTACTTTTGTTCTCAGAGGCTAAGGTCTTTTGACTCTGGACCCTTGGACACCTGCAGCTGGGCTTCATTCAACTGTCACTTGGGATGAGTTCTCAATATATTCTCTTCATTGTACATATGTTTTCCAGATAGGTTGAAGCCTCCCACTGCTGCAAAGCCAACATCCTCACAGAGGAAAAGAAACTTAGAAAATATGCTTCCCTCTAGCGGCATACTTCCCACAATCTCCAGTGATAAAGGCATCCACTTCACTGGGAAAATTATATGTGCCTTAACAAAAACCTTGCAAATTTCTTGGAATTAGCACTCTTCCTATCACCCTCAGTCACCAGGCAAAGTTGGGAGAACTACTGGATAAACTGGATTTAAGCAGAACAAGAATAAATAATGTGGGGCTGAATGAATGGATGAGATGATTATAATTGTTATGACTTAAGCGTTTAAAATATTTCTGGGCTTTTAATGTTTTTTCCCAAATCTAAAGAAATCTTTCTTGTAAGCACTCAACAATTTGGTAAGCTATAGTTTGTGATCAATCCCTGGTAGTTCAGCTGGCAAAAAATCTGCCTGCAGTGCAGGAGACCCTGGTTTGATCCCTGGATTGGGAAGATCCCCTGCAGAAGGGGATGGCTACCCACTCTAGTATTCTTGGACTTTCCTGGTGGCCAGGTGGTGCTAGTGGTAAGAACATACCTACCAACGCGGGAGATGTAAGAAATGAGGGTTCAATCCCTAGGTTGGGAAGATCCCCCGGAGAAGGAAAGGGGAACCCACTCCAGTATTCTTGCCTAGAGAATTCCATGGACAGAGGAGCCCGACAGACTATAGTCCACAGGGTTGTAAAGAGTTGCACACGACTGAAGTGGCTTAACACACACACACACACACACACACACACACACACACTCCAGTATTCTTGGGCTCTCCTGGTGATTCAGATCCACCTGCAGTGTGGGGTATCTGAGTTCAGTCCCTGGGTTGGGAAGATCTCTTGGAAAAGGAATTGGCAACCCACTCCAGTATTCTCACCTGGAGAATTCCGTGGACAGAGGAGCCTTATAGGCTACAGTCCATGGAGTCACAAAGAGTTGGACATGACTGAGCAAATTAGCACAGCATAGCATCTTGTGGTCAAATATGAAAAATTTACTTTTTTTTCCTACGTGGTTCTTCCGGAATTCAAATATTTTCAGGCAGTACTGCTTTCATGTCCCTTGTAACAGGACACAGTGGAAACATTGCCCATGGTACTGAGGCTTGGACTGAAATGCTATTGAGAAGAAAGTCTGAAAATACGTATGAAAAATTTCAACAAAGCCATCTTAGAAAGAACTTATATGCCCAGTTACTATTCTTTTCACATTTATATAAATAATTAGGTCAAGTTCAACACAAACAGACTAGCTTTACTGGAATTATCTTGGTTAAAAATGATGGTAATTGTAGAGAGAAATACTGTGTTTCCACTTCTGCAAATATTAAGGTTCTAGTCCTGTTAATTGTCTTGAGGTTTTGTTCATGTGTGCTAAGTCGCTTAAGTCGTGCCTGACTCTTTTGTGACCCAATGGACCAGAGCCGACCAGTCTCTTTTGTCCATGGGATTCTCCAGGCAAAAATGTTGGAATGGGTAGCCATTCCCTTCTCCAGGGGATCTTCCTGACCCAGGGATCGAACCTGGGCCTCTGAGTTGCAGGCAGATTCTTTACCGACTGAGCCACTAGGGAAGCTCATATTTAGAGATGGAGCTTTCAAAGAGGTAACTGAGGTTAAATGAAGTCACAAGAGTGGGCTGCAATTTGATAGGATTGTTCTTAGTAAAAGGAAGAGATTTGAACAATGCATACAGGAGGAAGGAAAAAAAAAAAAATGACCACACAGTGAGAGGGGAGTTATCTACAAGTCCCAGTGACAGGCCACTAGAGAAACCAATCCTGACACCTTGATCTTAGACCCCAGCCTCTGTGATAAATAAAGTTTACCACAGTTTACCTATCCTGTGGGTATTTTTGTTATGGCACCCTAGCAGACTAATATATTCTCTCTGCAATGGTATTCTGAGAATTCTTGATCTACCTGTAAGGCTTGAGGCCCAGAGAGTGCTATAATTTTTTACCTGATGTTAGCAGGATCAGTATTATTGGGTTAGTTAGCGATACTGAACTTTAGGAATATAGGCTTGATCAAGTTATCAAAAATCTTGAGTATCACCTTTGAACTTATATTTAGAGGCAAGTTCAGAATTGGAGAAGACCCACGAGCCAGGAAAATGACATAATCAGAATTATACTTCAGACAAATGAGTAATATCTAAGAGCTATAGTATAAAAAGTCTTGCCCTTGGGAAATCAGTCTGATAGAGAATGATGCTGGGATGAACATGAAGCTATGGTTCAGGTCGTGTCGCTTGGCTTGACACTTGGATGTTGATTGTAAAGGAAACAGAAGTCATAACCGGTGCTGAATTTTCAAGGCTGGTTTCTAGGGATTGGAGTGAGAAGGACAGTCTATAAAGAAGCCCTGGTCCCATAGGGAGTAGGCTAGGGCAATGCAGAGGCATATGTTCTAACTTATGGACTTAGTCAATTGCAGCTTTTTGCTGATATTGATTGATCATGAGTAAAATGGAAATTACATCTTGCCTCCTTATGCTAAAGAATTTTGATAATTAAATGGGATTCCGTGAAACTTCTTTTTGTAAAGAATAATACACAAGTTATTAAAATCTCAAATATTAAAATACTAAAGCAGGATCCTTATTGTGTTAGAAGGCATGGAAATCCTAAAGGTAGATCCAGTTTCATAATGCTGTGCACTTCTTATATTAGTGGTAGGATTAAGAGACAAATATCTATTCTGTGTACGCTGCCCAAAATAGAAAGAAACTCTCAGGCCTCCTGACCTGACAGTATCAAGCTCTTTGAGGATGAACGCGCTGCCTCTGACACGTACTTGTGCAGAACTGATGTGAAGAACTCAGGGAACAGGGCTGGTGGAGCCAACAGCAAATGCTCGAGGGGTGTAACTGTGGCGGGAAGTGGAGCGGTGATCTGTGCAGAAGAGCCTGGCAACGTGGAAGCCAACCTCTGGGCTCATCCTGCTCGGCAAATCGGTTCTCAGGCAGGAGACTGCACAGAGACGGCTCCTTGGCAGAGAGAGGAGGCAAGAACGTGGCCCTGGGTGTCAGGAGAGGCAGGCTGCTCCTGTGGAGGGCTGAGTCCTCGGTCCTCCCGGCTAAGCGGCAGCAGCTGCTCCCTGCACTCCCGGAGAACCGCTTCTGCAATCGGGTGAGCAGAAGCACAGTGAAAATGGCAGGTTTCATAGCCATTCCGGTGGAAGAGATGTTCTAAAGGACCCCTCGTGTCCAGCTGTCCCTTCCATCTTTAGGGATTGGACTCTGAAGCTCGGTGTCTATTTCTGTGCTCTCTTGTCAGCAGTGGCTTCATGATGCAACCAGAAAAGCTCAAGGGCCTGCCGACCTGGGGACCCAGAGCTGCAAAGAGGCTGGGAGAGGACCGCTCCCTCCGCTCCTTCCATCTGTGGGTGATTCCAGCACCCACAGTGCAGGAATGTGAGGACGCAGGGCTGCCACCAGCAGAGGAAGCCTAGGTGCTAGTTTGACCTAAAACATCCACCGGGTACTTAGAGGAAATGTTCACGAAATGCAAAATCGACTAATTATCAGCTCTCGCTCCCTCTGTGGAAGGTGCTATCAGAGTGATGTCAGAATTCAGGCTCCCAGAAGAAAATCAAGACACTTAATGGTGTAAAGAGCAGTTAATTAGACCCTTAATGATAGAGAATTGACTGCTATTTGCTATATAACTTGAGGCACTGGAATTAGAGGACACCTAATATCTAAAGCATGTGTGTTTTCCAGATTGGCTTGGGAGGAATTCAGCCTACTCTGTCACGCTTGTAGCATTCTTTCTTACCTTGGTACAGAAAAGAGGAAAAAATGAAGAACCTATTTCCTGATTACTCATTTTTATCACATTGTTTTGTTATGTTCTCTCATTTCTGTAGACTTGATTTGACTCTTTCGTTTTGCTTTTCTTTGCATAAGATGGGTTAGGATAAGGGTCAGAATAATGGTGAAGATTCAATAATAGAACATTTTTAATATACCACTATGTAAATAAACAAAAATAAAACAAAATCTACTGATGACTTCTCCTGCTTAAACTTCACCAATCTCTGCTGCTTTTTCTGGCTTCCACTACTTGACTTTCCTCATCTTCCATGGGCTAGGATGGGCAGGCATGCTTTATCCTACCACTTCCACTCTGAGATTTATGTTATACCCATCATTCAGTGGGCTTCCCTGATAGCTCAGCTGGTAAAGAATCCACTTGCAATGCAGGAGACCCTGGTTTGATTCCTGGATCGGGGAGATCCACTGGAGAAGGGATAGGCTACCCGCCCCAGTATTCTTGGGCTTCCTTGGTGGCTCAGCTGGTAAAGAATCCGCCTGCAATGTGGGAGACCTGTGTTCTAATCCCTGGGTTGGGAAGATCCCCTGGAGAAGGGAACTGCTACTCACTCCAGTATTCTGCCCTGGAGAATTCTGTGAATTGTATAGTCCATGGGGTTGCAAAGAATCAGACATGACAGGGACTTTCACTTTCATAATCCAATAGTTGCTATGCTTGTGAAATTCTTTCTTGCTTCAGTTACCAAATTCCCACTGGAAGATCATTCATCTTCATTCACACCTTATCTCTCCACCCACTCCACACCCTCCCTCAGAATGGATGCAACTGGAAGCCTCAGTGCTCACCCATGACTACATGTGCTTGACAAGCTGTTTAAATGCTGGAGTCTCCTCCTCCTCATCCCTAACATGGGGAATGAATCTCTTGCTTCTTATTCTCCCACTTGACTATGACAGGGCCAATCTCATTGTTACCATTGATACTATTATTAGCATCATTTTTTCCATTATCATCATCAGGGCCATTGTTTCCATCCCTAGCCAATTTCCATTTGTAATTTGAATCCTTCAAATATCATGGTCTAAAACAGTCTTTGCTGCCTTGCCTTAGTGATAAATCTGCTTCAACTAACCAGTGATCTTAATATGTGGATAGTAATAATGATTCTGTACATTACAAAGTTGTTTAGAAACTAAGGAGAGAGAGATTATTTCAATTTGCCTGGTATATTCTTAGATAATAGAGATTGCCACTATTATTGCTCCTATAATTATTATAAATCTGTCTGTTTACCCAGGTCACAGTAGTCTTTTTAAATTGAAGCATCGTTGGCCTGTTAGTTTCAGGTGTACACATAGCAACTTGGTGCTTGAATGCATTGCAAAATGATCACCACATTAAGTAATTCCTATTCACCATACTACGAAGTTATAAAACTTTTATTTTTTCTTAAGATGAGACTCTTCCAAGTCTACTCTTTTAGCAACTTTCAAACTTGCCGCACAGGATTTGGACTATAGTTATCATGCTGTCCATTACATTCTCATGGCTTGTTTACTTATAAGCTAGAAGTTTGTGCTTTTAATCCTCTTCCCCCCTTTTGCCCACCTCCCAGTTCCCCTCCCATTACACTAAGTGAGATAAGTCAGACAAAGACAGTGTATGAATTCACTTATGTGTGAAATCTAAAAAACAAACCTGGTGAAGAAACAAAAAGCAAAACAAAATTCACTGTAGTCTTAACAGAAAGCATGATTTTATATTCCTAAACGCTCATTTCATGGGTCTGCAAACATTCTTTCTTCTCTGCATGAGTCACTATTAAAAAAAGAGAAAAAATATGAATTTTATGGACAGCTGGCAGTCTCTACCTCATCACACATCTAGGGTGTTGAGAGCAGCAAAGATCCTGAGCCACATTCTTTCCACTCAACCACTGTCCAGGTGAAAAAGAAGGTGCCTTAATTTCCCCTCAGCACATAAAACTATAAACCCACAACAGTCAAAATATCATTCTCTATGAGCTTGTCTTTCTCCCTTATGCCAGATAAGAGATTAAAATACATGAAGTCATTTAGAAAAGCAGATGTGGGCAATATTTTTGGATAAGATCATCTCACATTTTTTGAAAAAATATGTTTCTTAATTTTTAACTGAAAATATTGATATAACAAAAAACCGTTTAAAATAACAGATTTGGGAAAGAAAATATGTGCAGCCTAACAATATAAATACATGCAGCTTATGAATAATTAAAATGTGCTTTTACTTCTTGACTTTCATAAATTTGAATGTTCTGTTCTCTAAAATAATAAGGTCATTATCCCCCATTAACATTCAAACAATTATAAAAAGGTATCTTTGGATTTCATTTACAATTCAAGGAACTGCCTATCTTCACTGTTTAGGAAAAAAATTACTGTCAGGAATTACTCAACATTTCTGAATTTGTTTTGTTTTTGTATTGTAAACTATCGAAGTGAGCTTTCTTTATTCAGAGTTAATAGCTATGTATTACATGCACACAGCACTCTGACTGGGAAGATGTGTGTGAACGTTCACTGTACCATATAAGTAAGATATAATGAAGTTTGTATTTCCATAAGGTCAAAGGAAAAGACTGGATCTGTATCTCCCTTTGCACTCTTTATTTAATCAAAGTTTGTCTGTGTTGCCTATTTACTCTGTAATCTAAATGTCAATTCTGCCCCTTGAGGAAAAGATGAAATTCATACATGCCCATACTCTGTACCCCAGAGCAAACAAATACTATTGCTATAATCTTTACATTTCCAGATGCTTGACCTCACTTCTGCCTCCTAACTCTTGTTTCCAGAGTGCAGGTTGTGGATTTCCTCAAGTGCTTCAGGAATTGGACCTGTCCTTACTAGAACAGGCATTGGATCTGTTCTGTTACAGCAGATAGACATTTTCACTTTCTTTCAATCCCGTATAAGTAGACAGAGAAAAACAGACCAAAACTTTCCTATGTGAGTGACGATAGCAGATTTATCTGCAAATCAGTCGCGGGAAGGGATCAGAGATCTTAAACCACAGTCTACAGAAGAATGAACTGAAACCTCAGTTAGAGCTGGGAGGCCAGAAGAGGGAGCCCTGTGCTGAGAGCAGAGCCCGACAGGAAGAGAAGGAAGCATCTTCTTCCCTGAAAGTCTCAGCCAATGAGAAGCCAGGATTCTGGTTCCTGCAGTTTGTAAATTTCCTTTCCCTCTATAAAGGAGTTCTCCTTCCCCTGCTGTGTGTGCATTTGGCTCACACCATCATTGCAAACCCTGAATTTCAATTCTCTGCTGGCCCCAAATAAACCTATTTCTGCTGGAGAAATATCTGGGCAACAACTTAAAACTGCATTTAAAACTTGTTTTTAGATTGTGTGTGTGTGTGCTAACACTTTCCAGCCCTCAAATCAGGTGCCTTGACTCTGCATCTCCTCCCCCTTTGCTCTCTCCCTCTCCCCTCCCCACCAGGCTACTCTGTCCATGGAACTCCCCAGGTAAGAACACTTAAGTGGGTAGCCCTTCCCTTCTCCAGGGGATCTTCCTGGAGATCGACCCAGGGGTCAAACCTAGGTCTCCTGAATTGTAGGCAGATTCTTTACCATCTGACCCACCAGGGAAGCCCCCTAAATTTTGGACCTACCAGCAAATCCTTGATTGCTATTAAGATGAAACACCTTAATTCACTTTTTAAACTCTCAACCTTCTCTCTCCTTAAATTCACAAATTATGTTCCCTAAAACTTGAGTCCATTAATGATATGAAAATGCCACATGGTTGCTCCTTTATCCAAACAGCCAGCCAAAGAGAAAACAACTGCACATCCTCTGTTCAGCTTCTCCATGAGGCAGAAGCCTCTCTCCTCTCCCCAGTGGGCAGGGATGGGAAGGTGGGGGCCGGCGTTTGCACTGCCACAAAGCTGGAAGATAATTGTGGAAAGAATTGCAGCACAAATGATGGGTTATTTGTGACTTTTTTTTTTTTAAAGAATGTGAAAAGATCATTCCGTTAAAAGGATCATCCCCTTAAAAAGAGCATGCCCTTAAAGAAACGGCTGGCTCACAGGTGGCTGCTGAGGCACTCTTCCAGGGCATGGACGTATCTGGAGGGAAAGTTTGAAGACGGGGTGGGGGGAACAGCAAACAGAAATCAGAAGACAGGAGTGCACCTGCTATGCTGAGACCCCCGGAAGTGTGGATGGAGCTGAGCGAGGGCAGGAGAACAAATCAGAAGTAGGTCAGAGTGCATACAGTGTCTTGTGCAACATAACAAGCTAGTGGGGACCTGCTGCAGGACACAGGGAGCCCCGTTCAGTGCTCTGTGATGGCCTAGAGGGATGGGGTGCGATGGGGTGTGATGGGGTGGGAGGGAGGGGTGATAACATGAGCATAGCTGATCCGCACTGTTGTGCAGCAGAAACTCACACGACACTGGACAACAATTATGCTCCAATACTTTTATTTTTTTTTAATAAAAAGCATCACCCTGTCCCAAGAAGGCACTGAAACCACACACACCCCCACACCCACATACACACACACACATGTGTGTACACACATATACACACCCCTCACACACATGCGTGCACACACACACACACATCCCCCTCCACACACGTGTGTGCACATACATACACACACACACACAAAAGAAAAAAAACAAGAAAAGAAAAAGAAAAGAGAATGAGGTCAGAGTCGTCCCAGGCTTTCTTGAAAGAACACCACAAACTGGGGGATTAAACAGCAGAACGCGTTTTCTCCCAGCTCTGGAGGCCGGAGGTCCACCTGGGGCCTCTCCGGTCTGGTTTCTGGGCGAGCTCTCTTCCGGACTGCGGACAGTCATGTTTGCTCTGCATCCTTACGAGGCCTCTCCTCTCTGCAGTGAGACAGAGAGCCCTGGGGTGTCTTCTTCTTTCTATAAGGACCCCAGTCATACAGGATTAAGACTCCACCCTCGAACCTCACTTTGTTTTCCCTTTTTTAGGGCTCCAGAAAGAATGAAGAGACAGATCCAAAGCGAAAACAACACCCAGTTGTGGATGTGACTGGTGATGGAAGTCAAGTTAGATGCTGTAAAGAGTGATATTGCATAGGAAGCTGGAATGTTAGGTCCATGAATCAGGGTAAGTCAGAAGTGGTCAAACAGGGGTAGAGTCACACTAGGGGGTTAGGGCTTTGGCAGATCAATTTGGGGGGAAGCACAACTCAGTCTATATCAAAAAGACATTTAGTGGGACCGAATAATGCATGACACAGGACATTTCTTAGTCTTTATTGAACTGGTTGCAATATCGCTTCTGTTGTTCACGTTCTGGTTTTTTGGCTGTGAGGCATGTGGGATCCATGGTGAGTCCCCTAACAGGGATTGAACCCATAGCCGCCTGCACTGGAAGACATAGTCTTAACCACTGGACTGCCAGGGAAGTCCCGTGACCCATGCCATTCAATCCGAGGGAGATGGGTTCTGAGCAGCATACGGACCACTCTTTTTTTTTGGGTGAGAAACTGGCTGTGTATCAACTGAAGGAAGCTGAGACACCGCAGGCAACCGCTGAACCATTTCAAGACGAAGATGACCGACGTGGTGGTGACCGTAACTGCATTTAAACCAAAGGCCGAGAAGATCTGCTGATGGGTTGGATGTGGGATGTGAGGAAAGGCAGGAGTCAAGGAAGACTCTGAGTTGGAGATCTGGGGGGGAGAGAACGACAGGTGAAGCAAGCGATGGTATCTGTTCATTAGCTCCCCGAGGTGAGCGTCTCTCAGGACAGGGGGCAGTGATCACCAGCATGAGGCGGGGCTCCCGGGAGGCAGCTTTGCTGTGGCTGCGGTTCATCCCAGTCCCGGGAGGCAGGACCACAGACAGCCAGCGTGCTGACTGGTTGGGATAAGGTGATGTCAGCGCCTGGAAATTCTCTCCTAACCTCTTAGTGAACATCACAAGCTGGGAACAGAATGGGGTCCTGTTGAAGGACTAACGGGAAGGGAAATGTACAAAGTAGTCAGCTAGAAGAGTGGGAGAGGGACTGGAAAATTAGCAGACTTGACTGCGTTAAAAATGTTAGCTTCTCTAAGAATTCAAGAGTCAAGTGAGCCACATACTATATAAATAAGAAAAATAATTTAAATGTATTATATGGCATTAGTTTAAACCTGATGCACAAACCCACCAAATATTTATTAGTTTTTTCAAACTACGCATATTGAGATAATAGAAGTGAAACCCTAAATAAAATAGAAGCAAACCTGATCCTTTATTATAAAGAGAAATATGTGTTGTGATTATGAATATTATAATACTAAAATACTAGAAAGCCTGCTTGTAAGTCCTCAAGTCTTCAAGTCAAAAAGATCAATGGTTATTTGTCCAAAGACAAATTTCAAAGATTTGGAAAAAAAAAATGACATACCGTTAAAACTCTCTCTCTCTGTTTTTCTTCTTTTACCTAACATACTAAGACTTTGGATCTATCATTTATTATTGAATTTTAACTCATTTCCCTAGTAAGAGAACTGATACTGCATGCTATATATTTTTAGCAGTCAAGTTTTTGTAGCTACCAGCTGTCAAATTTCCCAACTAGCTTTGAAAAAAATGCATACTCTCTCATGGTAAGATGGAAGATTGAAAATATTAATTACACCAGGCCTGCTCATGATTTTATCTGATTCTTTTGAAATTTTTATTTTTGCCAGTTTGATTGATCATTTTAACATTAAGATGATACATTCTCCAATTAGGATCAGAATTGTTAATTTTACTTAAAGTTTTAATTTTTAAATAGGCCTTTTTGCTAGACAGAAGCAAGGGTAGAATTTTTATATCTTCCCAATGAATTGTTCCTTTATTAAGTGATGATCATATTCAACATTGTTTTGGGCCTAAAACTATTCAGATTTTAGTTTTATTGTACTAGTGTGTGTTTTTTTTTTTTTCTTGAGGAAGAATTGGTGGGCTGTGCCACACCATAGTGCTTGTGAAATCTTAGTTCCCTGACCAGGGACTGAATTCAGGCCGTGGGAGTGACAGCTCCACTCTTAACCACTGGACCACCAGGGAGCTCTGCATTAAATTTCCTTTGGTTACTATTTTTCTGGATTTGTTTTTTTTCATCTAAATACTTCCAAATTTTAAAATCATAGCTCTTTAAAAAAAAGAAAATAACCAAGTTACACTTTAAAAAGAAGATAACCAAGTTGCACTTAAATATATTTCTTGTGAAAAATATAATAATATGATATGAATTTTTAAATCTACTGGATAATGTCATTTTTTTCCAAAAGTGATTATACCAGCTTTTATCCCAAGGATCACTTTATAAATGTACCTCTTGATTTGCATCCTCAGTAGTCTCTCCTTTCTCTCCTGACTCAATGCATAAATGTGCACTTGGTTAGACATAAGATATGTACATATGCATACAGAGATGTGCTATTCTATATGATAGCTTACATTTGTTGTTCATTTGCTCAGTCATGTCCGACTCTTTGTGACCCCATGGACTGCAGCATGTCTGGCTTCACCGTTTCCTGGAGTTTGCTCAAATTCAAGTCCTTTGAGTCGATGATGCCATCCAACCATCTCATCCTCTGTCGCCTGTTGTCCCCTTCTCCTCCTGCCTTCAATCTTTCCAACATCAGGGTCTTTTCTAGTGAGTCAGCATATTATATACAGGTATAATATGCATACTCGATCTTCTAAATCCGTATGTTTCGGAAACTCCCAATAAAGTACTTAATAACCTAGAGTGACGTGAAAGTGTTAGTCACTCAGTCATGTCTGACTCTTTGTGACTCCATGAACTATAGCCTGTCGGGCTCCTCTGTCCATGAAATTCTCCAGGCAAGAATACTGGGGTGGGTAGCCATTCCCTTCAGGGGATCTTCCCAACCCATGGATCGAACCTGGGTCTCCTACACTGCAGGTGGATTCTTTACCATCTGAGCCACCAGGTAACTGCTGATAACCCGGAGAGAGACGCACAGTCCCAGAATATGAAGAATATTCATCGAGATCAGCTGCCCTCATTATTGATAACAGTAGCTCTACCACTACCGTTACTGGTTTTGCTGCATTTCTTTAACTCTTCAAAGGTAATTAGAGCTTATTTAGTGTGTTTTGGAACTGTCTCCAAACTTGAAAGACAGATTCTGGGTTGGTAGGCACTCTAATATTTGATGTACAATTTCCCAAACTCCTAGGTGTAGGTTCTTTCTAGTTGTGTTTCGTTAGTCCCTCAGTCGGGTCCAACTGTTTCTGACTCCGTGGACTGTAACCGACCTGGCTCCTCTGTCCATGGGATTTCCAAGGCGAGAATCCTGGAGTGGGTTGTCATTTCCGTCTCCATTTAGTGTGTTTTAGAGCTGTCCTGAAACTTGAAAGACAGAGATTCTGGGTTGGTATGTCCTCTACTATTTGATATACAGTTTCCCAAACCCCTAGTTGTAGCTGCTTTCAGCAGCTTTTTGAGGAATTTATACATGTAAGTAGCTGCAGTAAAATCAGTTACAGTAAAAATGTCGGGAGTCAGGAGAGAGGAGCTGTATTTTGTGCTGGTCTCAGATGATCAAGGGTGATATTATGGCTAGAAATGTCTAGGGGCACTCACCTGAGCCCCCCTGAGCTTCCCACAGACATCTCCAAGCCAGGGTTGCCACTGGACTGACCCTTGTGGTTCATATTATGACAGCAAGACGTCTTTCAGCAATAACTATGAGGATGCTTTTATTACTTGCAGGATGTGGAAATTACACAGCACACCTGGGGCCACACGGTGAGATTAAAAGAGAGAGACAGAGGCAGGAAGAGAGACACAGAGAGAGAGGTTCTGCTTTTACTGGGTCTAGAGTTTCATGGGTTCACTCTTTACCAGTGAATTGAAAACCAAAAAAAGTGAGAATTTCAAGCCCAGGAATGGAAAAAAAATGAGTGGCTCAAATGGTCAGTTATCAAAATCAACCTAGATCTCTAAAACAAAGGTGTCTCAGTGGTGTGGAGGTGTGGCTGGCGAGGTATTTATTTGAGATTATCTTCTTTGAAGAGAATGCCTCTTTAAAGTGGATGCCTCATCGATCAAAGCTTAAGTCAGGCCCTTGCATGACACATAGAATAGATGGTTTAAATGTCTGAACCGGGGGACCTGGTTTGGGACCAGTATTCCCAAAGCTCACAGTCAGCGGATGCATTGTAAGTTCTGAGTCTATTTGCGAAGAGAAAATTCTCCAGGCCCGGGAGTTCTGAGCAGGCCAACAGTCCAGCTGGTTTCTGCCTCAGGAAGCTCTGTATGGAGTGAACTCAGCCCGGGATAGGAAGCCCTGGGCCTCGTTTCTGCCTCTGCCTTCATCCCTTCCATCTGTGGCAGGTCCCAAGGGCAAGCCTCTCAAGCACTTCTAGATCCTGCTCCTCATCCTCCCATGGGTCCACATTTCCAACTAGTATCCTGTCACTTCAGCAGAAAGGCATTCATGAGTGCTCACTTGCGTCCAACCCTTTGTGACCCCATGGACTGTAGCCAGCCAGGCTCCTCTGTTCCATGAAATTCCCAGGCAAGAACACTGGAGTGAGTTGCCATTTCCTTCTCCAGGGGATCTTCCTGACCCAGGGATCAAACCCACATCTCCTGTCTCTTGCATTGGCAGGCAAATTCTTTACCACTGAGCCGCCAGGGAAGCCCTCAGCAGGACAGGCTCTAGGATTTCTTCTGTGAGCGTCTGCCAGCCAGCAAACCACTCAGCTTTCTCTTATCTCAGACTGTCTTCTGACTCTCATTTTGAATGGTAGTTTCACTGGACATAGAATTCTGAGATGGTCATTTTTGTTGCTGTTTCTAGCACTTTAAGGAGAAGGCAATGGCACCCCACTCCATTACTCTTGCCTGGAGAATCCCATGGATGGAGGAGCCTGGTAGGCGACTTCACTTTCACTTTCCACAGAAAACTCTCCTAAAAGTCCAAATGATCAGAATTAAGCCACACACTGATGTCTTGGCTTCTAGAGTCCAGAACTCTAGTCTAGGACATGTTCAGCCACTATGGTGGGAGAAGAGCCTTTCAGGAGGCACCAGAGTGTCCTGAGAATCTTTTGTAAGTGGATGTTGATCATGTGTACTCAGTATATATGATTGCCCCCAGTAGGCATAAGTTTCTCTTGATTAACAATGCTTCTGTATTTTATATATCTGATATTAAAAATATCATTGTCCCATGGACAGTGAAACCTGATAGGCTACAGTCCATGGGGTCGTAAAGAATCAGACATGACTGAGCAACTTCACTTTCACTTTTTATTAAAAATAATGATGGAAAACAATATCTTAGTACCTACAGTATAATAAGTATTAATAATATAAAATCTTATATATGGAACAATTATAAGCATTTACATTTTAGAACACATTTTTATATTACAGACATATTGTTTAATCAAAGAATAGATTAATTTTTGTAACAATACTATATATATATATCTCCCTACCTATGTCAGGAACAGTAAACATTTCATAATGATGTAAACATAATGAACACATTTCCTTAATATTTTTCCCAATCTTAGAACATAAGTTTTATGCCTTTACTTAAAAAGATATAATATTAATAAATACAGACATGTTTATTTACATGAAAGTCTTTCATTATCATCAGGTAATGATGTGGCAAAAATTGTTTTCCAGTATGATTTCCTCTAATAACACTTGGAGACAAAGAAGGAAATGGTGATGGGTAAAGACTTCTGAAAAGATCTTTTGGTGTCATCTGCTTGCTGTTGAGATGCCATTTGTTCACATTTTAACTTCAATCAATACCCCTGGTGTATCTCCCCATCAATAGTAAATGATCTTTGCTCCATGTAATTTAGAAGATTTTCTCAACATGAAATAACCCTCGAGTAAGCCATTTTCTACCCATCTGCTGGGACCTGTAGCCCTGTGTCTATTTCATGAAATTACCAAGCAGAGCATTCTTAGGTTGTTAGATTACATCATTGCCACATATCAAACGCTGGAAAAAATTTTCCTACATTTTTCCAAAATACTGCTTTTAAGAATGACTAATTTTTCTTAAAATCTCTTTTCCTGGGGACTTTCCAATATTGATGCCTACATATAAATAATTTCTTACCATGCATACTTTTAAAGATATAATTTGACAACATGTATCAAAATATAAAAGGAATATAGCCTCTGATCCAGGATTCAATTCCAAATGTTTTAAAGAGATATTTGTCCTAGTCAACAAATATATGAATTAATGTTTGCATGAGTTGGAATAAGCTGGTTGAAGAGACTATGGTGCAATAACAGACAGCAAAATCTCAATGCCTTAAAAATGACTAAGTTTACACTTTGCCCATGCCGTATGAACATCGCTGGTAGGTGGGGACTCTGTTTCATATGTTCACATACCAAGACCCTACTCTCAAATTCTTTGTTCCCATCACAGAAGAAAAGGTTGCTCCTGAGAAACATAAATTAGCTTTAAATATAAAAATGTAAAATATTGTACCTGAAAGGTAACAGATAGCATTTTCATTAACAGCTCACCCTGAGGATCCAACCAGTAATGACATTCTGTTCTCTGTTTAGAATGGAGGAGAGTCAGAAAATTTTGGTGAATAATGTCACTGACTCCTATCATTGCATCCGTGAGTTTTCTCATTATGTTAAAGACTGACAACCATCAAAACAATTATCAGTGTGGGTTGGTTAAATAAGTTATTGTGTATCCACACATTAGAATACTACTCACCATTTTTGAGGTGATTAAAATTTACTGATAGAGCAGTAAATACTGTTTCTAGGGACGAAGCACTGTTATTTTGTGTAAGAGATTTATTCTCATTCAATTAAATTCAGCCATGAAATTAAAAGAAGCTTGCCCCTTGGAAGAAAAGCCATGACAAAGTTAGACAGTGTATTAAAAAGCAGAGACATCACTTTGCTGACAAAGGTCCATATAATCAATGCTATGGTTTTTCCAGTAGTCACATACAGATGTGAGAGTTGTACTGTAAAGTCGGTTGAGCACTGAAGAATTGATACTTTCCAACTGTGGTGCTGGGTAACACTCTTGTAACTAAAATATATTACTGGGGCTGGCTATTTTGTTTACATTGGTTTACTGTCAGTTAATCAACATGGGCTTCCCGGGGAGCTCAGCCGGTAGAGAATCTGCCAGCAATGTAGGAGACCCCAGTTCCATCCCTGGGTTGGGGAGTTCCCCTGGAGAAGAGATAGGCTGCCCATTTCAGCATTCTTGGTCTTCCCTGGTGATTCAGACAGCAAAGAACCCGCCAGCAATGAGGGAGACTTGGGTTTGATCTCGGGGTTAGAAAAATCCCCTGGAGGAGGGCAGGGCAACCCACTCCAGCATTCTTGCCTGGAGCATCCCGTGGACAGAGCAGCCTGGTGAGCTACAGTCCACGGGATCGCAAAGAGTCAGACATGACTGAGTGACTAAGCAGACAGCGCATTCACCATGAATGTCCTGGAAACATTTGTAACTGAAAGACTGATACCAGTATCACCATACTTGATAATGTATTGCATTTATTTTATTAAAAGGAAATACTAGTTAGTATTAATTATAATATTTCAAGATTGATTATATAATATATTGATTTACAGTGATTTGGCTTTGAGTAAATCTAAAATATATACTTTGAAGTTAAAACACCTTTTACTTTAAAATAAAAATATTTTTTGTAATATAATCTATTATTAATAATATCTATGCCTTCATGGTGAGAAAAATAGAAATTATGGAATGCTAGGCATTTTCAGTAAAACAATTTATTCAAAATTTCATTTAAACTTTTATGAATATTTGTCAATCTATCTGCTATAGAATACAGATTTTAAAAGTCAATTCTTTTTCTGTCAGGTCTTCTGTGGAGGCTTAGCCAGAACTTCTTCGGTGTCCTGAGCCAATAATAGATGCTGCTTTAGACTTAGAGGGAAACGAAGGATAAAGAGGAAGGAGAATGAAAAATGGACAGAAACATGAGGCCTTGGGTGGAGTGCCAATATGTCAGAATTGATGTGCTTTCACCAGGGCACTGCGTTTAAAAAGAAGGAAGACTTTTAAAAGCTAGACTGGCACTGTTCTTTGCCAAAGAATGTGTTACACTGAAGACAGCCAGAGCTAATATAGAACCAATAAGATTTGATCAAAATATTTTAAAAAATGAATGGTACTCAGATATTTTTGGACAAATTTATATCTGCAAATTTTGGTGCAGGAAAACCTTGATTTGATGAAATAATAGTCCCCAAAAAACACAGTGGCGGAAACTATAGTTGATTAAAAAAAAAATATCCAGAGACCAGTGAAGGCAATTGAAGTTGGTCAGAGAAAGATGGTGATCAATGAAGGCGTTGTTAGTAAGAGATGGAAAACAACAGAATAGAGAGATTTCTCTAAGGTAGAAACTCAAGGATTTCATGACGGACTATATGGAAAGAATAAGGAAGGGAGAAGCAACTGGGTAGATGATTGGGTATACAATGGTGCCATTGAAGAATATCATCATCAATGGTGTATAACTTGCTATTTTTATTTTTGTTCTTTTTGTTTGGTGTTGGAGAAAAAGTTCTAAAAATCTGTAACTACACTGTCATCTGTTAAGTGACTAGAGAGGAGATGCATGTTTGATTATTTTATGATAAAATAAGAACTCTTTCAAACAGTTTACATAAAAATAAAGTTTTCAAATGAAAAACTTACCTGCAAAAGGTGAAAATATAAAAAAGTAAAAATGTATTTTGTTGCATAAATACCTAAAGGAGAACTTGCAAAGCTAAATTTCATGAACAAAGAAGTTCTATCATTAAAAAAGAAAGGGAATGTAGATCAACCATAAATTGTCCAAAATTATTACAACTTGTAATTTATGTGTATATGCGTGTGTGTGTGTTATTTTTAATAGGAAGTGATGAGGCACAAACATATAATACAAAATAAATTAGTACAATAGTTGAGAATATGTAAAAATTTTTAACCAGATGGATAATTCCTAAAATCAGAGGAAAAAATTTCCACTTTTAGTATTTATCACAGTGATAGTACCAAGCATATGGAAGGCATATAGAAAAGACATATTTTTACAGTTTCCGGGGCAGATGGTGTGCAGTATAAATTGGTACAATTCCTCTGGAACAATTAATAATATTTACTGAGAGCTTTAAAATCATTAATAAAAATTTCTATATCTTGAAATTTACCCTAATGAAGCATTAAAGATCTATGAAGACGTTTTGCTACTCATATATTAATTATAATTTAATTTAAAATTTGTATAAAATTGGAGCAAATATTCCAATAATTATATCTCTATGGTGGACTAAAAAATAAGCATTGAAAAACATATCTGAGGGATATATAGCAAAGTTGGGAAAGTTTTCATAGTATATGCACTATTTGTAGAGAAAAAAATGAATCTCATTTTCTGAAAAATACTGTATATATGACATGTGTTTTGCAAAGATACTAGAAGATTTGCCTCATATTTAAGATGAGATGAATAAAAACAAATAATATGGGAAAAGAGAAGAGTGTTCTTTTTTCAAAAGTAACTAAACCATCACTTATAACTTTGTTCTTAATACTATGTTATCCAAATTTTACAAAATAATGTCATAATTTTTTTCTAGTTTGTTCTAAACCTGAGTGATGCCTTATATTCACTAGGTTCAGGCGTTGTTTGAAAACCTCTCAAAATATTATCTTGATTAATTCTCATTATAATTCTATGATGTTATTACTACTGTTATACCCAATTTTGCAAGACTTCCCTGGTGGCTCAGATGGTAAGGAACCTGCCTGCAACGCAGGAGACCTGGGTTTTTGATCCCTGGGCTGGGCAGATCCCCTGGAGAAGGGATTGGTTAACTATTCCAGCATCCTGGCCTGGAGAATTCCATGGACTGTACAGTCCATGGGTAACAAAGAGTTGGACACGACTGAGCGACTTCCACATTGCAGATGAAACAGTGAGCACGAGAAAATAAGAAAGGTGATGTCCCCACAGCCACACGCCAAGGAAGAGTCCTTGATGCTGTGACACAAAGTACACGGTGATCCACCTTACAAGGGAAAGGCATTTAGGAAAGATTTCACCAAACAAGCATCCTTCACCGAGAGTCAAAAGTGGAGTGTGTCGTCCCCCGGGGCGACAGGGAGTTCAGATTAGTCACATTATGTGGAACTACCATTAGAAAGATGCCCTTCTCTTGTCTCACACTATATTGTTTATTCTATCTTATCTTTTTCATAACCAAAGAAATAATATATACAGTTTATTTCCAATTTTATCCATCATCATATTTCAAAAACCCTTGAAATGCAGGATGTTGAAAACTGCACTTATTGTTAAGACTAGTGACCTTCCCTCTGAATGTGTTTCAGTAAAGAGCACCTCCATCTACTGTGTTCCACAAGCCAGAAAGTTTAAGTGGCATCATCTTTAACTTTTCTCCATCCTTCGCCCTCTACATCCAGTCAGTCACCCAGGTCCTATTGATTCTACCTCCTAAATGCCTCTCAAGACCATCCACTTTGATCAAGTCTGAGAGCGCCAGCCTGATCTAATTGTTACAGATGGTGATGCAGGGTGGCTCAGGCCCTTGCGGACTGACCTTGACATCTTGCAACGAACCACCTGCTCACCTTGGAGGAGAGGCTCTCTGTGTTAATCCTACGGCACAGATACTCCAATCGAAGGCCCCACTGAAAAGTCTGTCTCTCTGGAAATAGAATGGTTTTAATTACTTTAAGTGTTCTGTGTTCACTTGAGAGATGTGAGATGGTCATTTCATTGCCTAGCCAGTTATTATTCTTATGCATGATGATCCCAAGGGGTATCCATTAGTTTTGATCTCTGTAGATCATACTGAATGGGCTTCCCTGGAGGCTCAGATGGTAAAGAATCTGCCTGCAATGCAGGAGACCTGGGTTCGATCCCTGGGTTGGGAAGACCCCCTGCAGAAGGGTATGGCAACACACTGCAATATTCTTGCTTGGAGAATCCCTATGGACAGAGGAGCCTGGCAGGCTACAGTCCACGGGGTCGCAAAGAATCGGACATGACTGGGTGATTAAGTACACAGCACAGATCATACAGAATATTTCTTTGAAAGGTAGTTTATTTATAGCCCGTTTCTTCGGCAGCAGCACAGGCCAACTTCTGTCTTTCTTCATCAACTTTGTTTCCAGGAAGTTGGGAGAAAAGTGCTTTCTGCTTTGTTAGAAACACCTTTGCTTAGAACACTTGGCCTTTCCGTGAAGATTACTGCGTAGTGCTCTGTACTGTTGGTTCACTCCACTGAGCCTCAGAGGGCAGCAAAATCAATTTTTCAAGGCTCCTACTGGTTTGGCTTGTTGGGGGATATGCATGATGGTTCTTGTTTTCTGAATCTTACCTGACAGCTCCCACTGCCCAGTAATCCAAACAGGGAAGCGTGCAAGGAGGAGGAGGGAGCCAGGCTACCCCCAGTTCTGCAAGAGGCACAGCTGCAGCTCAGGGCAGCCGGCTGGCTTGCTTTCCACCCATGTACCTTGGCCATGGAGCATCCTCTGGGTTCACAGTCAGGCTGATTAGCTCTGAATCCGAGCATTCCCTTATCCTGAACTGACAGCCACATTTTTGTTTTTATTTTCTGGTAACAATAAACCTGGACTTAACGATGTGAATTCTGAAAAGAAAAGCACTAGCCTGCCCTCCTCTGACAATCACACTGCATCTCCATCACTTGCAGGTACTCCTGTGGAGGGCTCTTCCAGATCCGTGAATACTGCGAAATGTCCTCCTACAAATTCTGCAGGCTTGTCCATCTCCACGCTGTTCCTCCCACCACTGCGGCAGCTGGCCTTCGCTTGCATCCAAAATTTACCTTCCTTTCTCTCTCTTAAGTCTAGCCCTGCTTCTCTTTGAGAACTTGGTTGTTAAAACCTGAAATGCCAACCATATTGTAATTTAAATTTATAGGAGACCTCCTTTAGGAAAATGCTTTCTGCTTGCCTGACACTAGGCAGGCAGAGCCCTCCCACGGCACTTTGTTCAGACCTTCCTTTGCTCCTGAGGTTAATGATCAGATCCCTGGTTTCTGGGAGAGCTGAGACAATTCTGGTATAAATGCCATCACCCAAGAGAATGTCTTCCACAATTATAAAGCAATCATAGCACAACAGAACTCCTCCTGGACCAATGCTGTGGCTGCATGATAGATCCCACCTTCTGCCTTTAACTTTCCAACCCAGGCCTCCCTGAGAAATAATAGCAGGAAAGGGCAAGGGGTCCCAGCCCCACCAGGCTTACGCCCATAATCTCTGGTCCTCCACCGGAGGCCTCAGATGGTAAGGTACTAAAAGTCGTGGGTGGGTACTGTAGGAGGGAAAGGGGTCACTCAGGGTATCCAATGAAGAGCTGTGTGTCTTTTCAGCAGCGCCTTTTCATTGGGTCGATTTATAATGCTTTTTTCATTAGTAAACAAAGCAAAATAAAACAAAAGCTCAAGTCACAATTAAAGACTATCTTCTGTTGGGCCCTTCAACTTCTCAATGAGTAGTAGAGCTAGTGTTAGTCGCTCAGTTGTGTCTGACTCTTTGCGACCCCAGGAACTGTAGCCCAGCAGGCTCCTCTGTCCATGGGATTTTCCAAGCAAGAAGACTGGGTCAGATTGCCAATCCCTCTCCAGAAGATCTTCCCAACCCAGGGATTGAACCCAGGTCTCCTGCTTGGCAGGCAGATTCTTCACCATCTGAGCTACAAGGAAGATCCTCTCCATGAGAAGGAACGTTCCAATTGGAAACTGCCTTGTTTATTCACTGTTTACAGCCACCTCTCTCTCCTCTGCCGCCGTTAATCTGAGTTAGTTCCATGTATGAGTCATTGGCAGGTTCCCGATGCCGCAAGGTTGCTCATGGTCTGTGGAATATCTACAGAGAAGTTCCCACATGTTGCATAGTCTTAACTACAGGCTGCTTTTCCCAATGAGCACAGAGTATTTAAAGCAGGCTGTCAAATTGTCACAGTTTATAAATCAGTGACATTAGTGTTGGAACTCATGGAATCTATGTGATAGCAGCATCTGTAATTGACACACATATATTTTATAAAGGCTTCCCTTGTAGCTCAGTCGGTAAAGAATCTGCCTGCAGTACAGGAGACCCGGGTTTGATCCCTGGGTTGGGAAGATGCCCTGGAGAAGGAAATGGCAACCCGCTCCAGTATCCTTGCCTGGAGAATCTCCTGGACACAGGAGCCTGGTGGGCTGCAGTCCATGGGGTCGCAAAGAGCCGGGCACGACTGAGCGACTAACACTTACTATATTTTATAAGGGGCAATATTGAGGTATTTGTGTGACCAAACTGTACTGTACAGCTTGATTCCAGCGACATTTCCCTGTGTAAAGACCACTGGATTTTACATTAGAGCTTTAGCCAGAGAACCAAAGTTTTCTTTGAAATTTAAATTAGAGTTTACCCAGGTGTGGAGCTGCAGGTATGTGAGTATATTAACTCTAATTCAAAGAGATGCAACAAAATTTAACATATTAAAAAGTAGGTCTAGTTTCCTTTTTACATTTTATTCTAAAGTCTGTTGATCTTTTGTGACTTTATTTTTCTTTGCTTCTTACTTATATCTGGTTTGATCAGTATGTCAAATGGGGTAGCCCTGTACTTATACTCTTAAATTTAAAAAGTCCAACTCAGATACTTGGACTCTTGGAAACGACAGTGTCTGGAGCAATCATGCAAGAAATCTTAGTAGAATCAAGGTGTCAACAAGGAGGAATCACAGATGTTGACCTGGTTGCATATATTTGACTAAACCATAGAAGTGTCTAATATGTGCCTGCTTCTCTATATGGGACTGATTTAAGCTTAAGAAAAGTTATATGTCTCTAAATTTTACCATCGATATTTCATTTTTTGACTCAATAAAATTAGAAATGGTTTTACCATAAGTTATTTTGTCTCCATAAAAGTAAAAGAAGAAAAAAGCTTAAAAATAATGATGCCTCATAAATTTATTTTTTAAAAGTTTATGTTGCTATTTTAAAAATGCATTGGTAATTAAAACACATTATAAATTTAAATGTTGAGATTATTATGTAAAGCGATACAATGACAAGACATGAATCACTGTCATTGTTTTAAGCATAATTGTCAAGGAAGAAGCAGGCATGGGTAACAGGAGATATACTTTTGCTCATCTATTGCCTTCAAGTGTATCAACAAGTACACTCTCTCTTCAGTCCTTTTAAAGACATAATTTCTTCTTATTGATCACCTTGTTTTGGTAAAATATTAGACAATGCCTCAGCATATCACTATTTACGTACCTTCCTATTGGTAAGTTATTTACATAGCTTTTTCTAAGCTTGAAATCAATGGATTATAAAAATCCAGAAAATGAATCAACTTCTTTACTTGGTTTGTTATTCAGTATTTACTCCTATCATCGATCCATCACTCCAGGTATGAACCATTGTATCTGTGAAAGTTCTTCTCATGATATAGAGTTCCAAAAATTAACAAAGGTTTTGTGAAAATGTTTCAGGGTATTCTAGAACCAGCTTTCCTATATTTCAATGGTCTCGACTTTTCTTTCTGCCCTAAACTATTTCTGCATGTTATGTGCATGCGTGCTAAGTCACTTCAGTCTGCCCGACTCTTTGTGACCCCATGGACTGTAGCCCGCCAGGCTCCTCTGTCCATGGAATTCTCCAGGCAAGAATACTGTAGTGTGTTGCCATTACGCACTCCAGGGTGTCTTCCTGATCCAGGTATCAAACCCACATCTCTTGCATCTCCTGCATTGACCAATGGGTTCTTTACCACCTGGTAAGTCCAAACTAACTCTGCTGCTGTTGCTGGTGCTAAGTTGCTTCAGCTGTGTCTGACTCTGTGCGACCCCATAGACGGCAGCCCACCAGGCTCCCCTATCCCTGGGATTCTCCAGGCAAGAACACTGGGGTGGGTTGCCATTTCCTTCTCCAATGCTTGAAAGTGAAAAGTGAAAGTGAAATCGCTCAGTCACGTCTGACTCTTAGCAATCCCATGGACTGCAGTCTACCAGGCTCCTCCGTCCATGGGATTTTCTAGGCAAGAGTACTGGAGTCGGGTGCCACTCTAGATTATGACAAATAAAAGTTGGGGAATTGCATACTTGATTTAAAGATGAGACAAAAGGAAATGTGCAAAGACCCAGATTGAAAGCCTGCATTACACTGGCTTAACAAATCCCAACCCACTTAAATGCAACTGCCCCCCTATGCCTGTGCATGTAGGGACAGTTAGCCTGGGGAAGAGCATACAGCCCTGAGAACTGGTGCCACTTTAAACTAAGAAGCAATGACCTACCAGCATCTTTAATCTAAGCTATTATTTACACATGTGTCCTTATTAATAGTTCATTCACTGTTCACTTCTCTCCAGTCAGTATTCCATACTTTCTTTTCAAAATATCAACATTGGCACCCTCTCATTGTCAGCTAATCACCTTGCTTTCTGGAAAAATACTTTCATGCCTGTTACTAAGTGAAAGAAGCCAGCCTGTAAAGGTTCCATACTCTGTGACATTCTGGAAAAGGCAAAACTGTAGAGACAGTAAAAAGATCACCAGTCACCAGGAGCTGGGGGGTTGGTAGGAAGGATGAATAGACATAACACAGAAGATTTTTAGGACAGTGAAAAGATATGCAGACACGTGAAATGCCAGGCTGGATGAAGCACAAACTGGAATCAAGATTGTGGGGAGAAATAGCAATAACCTCAGATATGTAGATGACACCAACCTTATAGCAGAAAGTGAAAAAGAACTAAAGAGCTTGTTGATGAAAGTGAAAGAGGAGAGTGAAAAAGTTGGCTTAAAGCTCAAAGTTCAGTTAAAACTAAGATCATGGCACCTGGTCCCATCACTTCATGGCAAATAGATGGTGAAACAATGGAAACAGTGAGAGATTTCATTTTTGGGGGCTCCAAAATCTCTGCAGATGGTGACTGCAGCCATGAAATTAAAAGATACTTGCTCCTTGGAAGAAAAACTGTGACCAACCTAGACAGCATATTAAAAAGCAGAGACACTACTTTGCCAACAATAGTCTGTCTAGTCCAAGCTATGGTTTTTCCAGTAGTCATGTATGGATGTGAGAGTTGGACTGTAAGGAAAGATGAACAGTGAGGAATTGGTGGTTTTGAACTGTGGTATTGGAGAAAATTCCAGAGTTCCTTGGAGTGAAAGGAGATCAAACCAGTCTGTTCTAAAGGATATCAGTCCTGATTATTCATTGGAAGGATTGATGCTGAAGCTGAAGCTCCAATCCTTTGGCCACCTGATGCAAAGAACTGACTCACTTGGAAAGACCCTGATGCTGGGAAAGATTGAAGCCAGGAGGATAAGGGGACAATAGAGGATGGGATTGTTGGATGGCATTACTGACTGATGGTCATGAGTTTGAGTAAGCTCCAGGAGTTGGTAATGGACAGAGAAACCTGACATGCTGTAGTCCATGGGGTCGCAGAGAGTCAGACAGGAATGAGGGACTGAACTGAACTGAAAGTGTTTCTTATGACATTGCAATGATGGACAATTGTCATTACTCATTTGCCCAAACCCATCAAATGTAAAACATCTAGAGTTAATGTTTAACTTTCACAATTTCAATAATAACTTTCAGTGATTGTGAGGTGTCAGTATAGGTTGACCAGTGAGGGCAAGTATTCCACTTTGGTAGGGCGTGTTGATGACAAGGAAGTCTATGAACATGTGGAGACAGGGGTTGTATGGGAAATCTTAGCACTTATAATGTTTCTAAGAACTTTAAGCTGTTCTGAAAATTCTTAATTGAAACAGAAGCCATAATTTTAAGCATGACATTGGATGATTACTTAAAATCCTCTATAGTTGCTCCATCTGATTTTACTTCATAAAGTAAAATAAAAAGATATATAAATTTCTCTAAAGATGCCCATGTCCCACTTGCTGGCACTTGTGAATATGTTACAATACATAGCAAAAAGACTTTGAAGATGTGATTAAATTAAACTTTTTGACATG
The DNA here is from genome assembly GCF_019320065.1 of Cervus canadensis. Lineage (NCBI taxonomy): Eukaryota > Metazoa > Chordata > Mammalia > Artiodactyla > Cervidae > Cervus > Cervus canadensis. The sequence continues at coordinate 34,409,624 of NC_057418.1, read as the reverse complement.
GGGAGGTTATCTTGGCTTATCTTTGTGTGTGAGTGCTCAGTCGTGTCCAACTCTTTGCTACCCCATGGACTGTAGCCATACCAGGCTCCTCTGTCCATGGGATTTTCCTGGCCTAATTTATTTACAAGGATCCTTATAGAGGGAGGCAGCTGGGGTCAGAGAAGGATATGTGACTATGGAAGCAGGTATCAGAGAGGTTTGAAGATGCTCTTATTGAAGTTGAAGATAGAGGAAGATGCCTAATGCCAAGGAATGCAGGCAGCCTCTGGAATCTGGAAAGTGGAAGGAAACGGAATCCCCTGGAGCTTCCAGAAGGAATCCTGTATGCTGAGGCCTTGGTGTTCCACTCCAGTGAAGCTGACTTTGAATTGCTGGCTTTAGAATTGTGAGATAATCAATTTGAGTCCCTTTAGGCTAAAAATGGGTGGTAACTTCTTCCAGAAGCAATAGCAATGTAATACAAATTATTTGTTGAAAAGTCATAAACTTCAGCCAAATTCTGTGACTACTCCATTTGAAATTACAAGTGCTTCTTTTATCTTCTGTGCCTTACTTTCATACTTTATTTTTCTCTGACTTCTAACTGACCTTTTCTTTATTCTCTTATTTCCCCATCTTACTAGCATTTATGTATCCATGAGAACAGAAATACTATTTAGTTATGACTGTTTCTTTTTCGGCAACTAGGACAGGGCCAGACTCACACTTGCTCAGACCATGCTTACTGTGTGAACGATAAGTGTGGAAGGAGAAGGAAACGGTGGACCTTAAGCTCATTCATCAAGTGGAGACACATTACTTTGCCTTCCTCTGTGTCTCTTCCTCTCTGTATCACCACTGGTACAATTCTGGTCTCTGCAATCTTCTGTATAATGATACTTGGCACACCGTTTTATATTGAGTTATTACATTCTTGGGCTTTCTTGGTGGATCAGAGGTTAAAGAATCTGCCTGCAGTGTGAGAGAGTGGGTCAATGGCTACACACTCCAGTATTCTTGCCTGGAGAATTCCATGAACAGAGGACACTGGTGGGCTACAGCCCATGGGGTCACAGAGTCAGACATGACTGAGTGACTTTTGCTATTGTGTTTTTCTTCACATCAATTCTGGAAGAGCAGGACCATGCTCATTTTTGTAATACACATCCAAACACAATACCAGGTACACAATAATGTCTGTAGGTATGGCTAACTAGTACAAAACTCAAGACTACTACTAGCACTCTTACAGAAAAGACAATGCCATCTATTAGAAAGATCCCTTCACCCCAGAAGTCAAGTGTGAGTTCCACAAATTACAAGCCATAATATCCTAGACAACTCACTCAACCTTTCTGGGCAAACCTTGCATTTAACTGTAACATGAACCCTACTTTACAAGGTTATTAGAAGTTTCAGTTGTAATCTTGACTTAAGAAGTATTCACAACCTGAAAGTGGAAAGCTATCTTTTATTTGGCATGAAGTTTGAGGACCTTAAGCCTGGGATACAACATCTCAAGTAACTCTGAGAGGACTGCTCTGAGAAGACGAGGGGTGGAGCCAGGTTGCAGAAAAGGGCAAGGAGTCTGAGTGTCAAAAGGTTATTGTCAATTAATTGGAAACCAGACATCCCAAGTTACGGAATTTAGCGCTTTTCTCTATGTATGGGGAGACGCAAGTCTGGGCTCACTCTGTGTGTGTATATATACATATATGTGGTATATATACACATATGCTTTCACTTTCGTATATATATAGCTATTTCTCTATGAATTATAAGGCATTATAATGTTGCAAGTTTATAATATAGTATCTCCAAATGAAGTAAAAAATCATTTGGATTCTGCGGATGAATGTCTCTTTTGAAACATTTCTAGATTCTTACCCGAACACAGTACCATGGCCTTACTTTCCACCTGTAAATCGACGACAGTCAAGTCTATAATAGATCTCCATCCCTGAGTTTTCTCCTAAGTTAAGGAATAGACACGTGTTTTCATTACTAAATGAAGTTGTGAGCTGTCATGGCTGAAATTCTACCCACATCTATCCCTTCAACACACTATTGTATAGATCTTCACTGTGAGACTGCAGTTTGCCAGGTAATCTGCTGTGGTTAAAAAAAAAAGAAAAGCCTAACAGTTCGGTGCCATGAATGCTTGCTCTACAAAGGATCACTCAGTGACTTTGAATTTAAGGACCAAGCAAAGGTATGGAGATTCACTAGGTGTTCTCATAGTTATCCCAGGAAGGGATGATGGTCCTGCATCCTTAAAGGCATCTTTAATATGGATCAAGTGGAGCTAACTGCACTTGAGGAACAGAAAATAAAATATACATATTTATTGTTTAGTAAAGTAGGTAAGGCAAAGGCAGAAATTAAAAATCACTCCCATGATCCCAGTGTGGGTGATTAGGGGGTTAGCAATCCTAGCTGTGACAGTCATTCAGGAGAAGACATCGGTTTAGAGGACAGATCATTAGTTTAACATATGACAAACCACTTTGGCAGGTTGACTTGAGCCATCTCAGGACTGTGTACAATGATCCACTCATGTTTGGACTGTGGACAAATGGTAGGGCTTTTAATTTTTGCTCTGAAGTACTGCTGGGCTAACATAGCAGGTCCCCAGTTTTGATGAGTAAAGAAGATGTTTCCCCCTGTCATCACACCAAAACACCCAGGTGTCAGGGAATGAAATTGGAGAAGTGACCTTATCCTCTTGAGTGATTTGTTAAAATATGTTTATTGCCCAGTGGCAGGTTTTCGTCTTTCTAGTTAATGAAGCAACATAAGCATTAACGCTCCCAAAGGGACTTTCCAACAACTCTGATAAGCATAAAATAACTGTCCTCCATGAAACATTGCAAAGAGAACCGTCACAACACATCACAATGAAAAGTGTGTCACAAATTGATTTTTTTTTAGCTACCACTGGATCTTCATTAACACACATTGTAGATGCGTTTTCCGAAATCACATGCCATTTTCCTAGGCTAAATGTATTTTAGAGAGGAGCTGTGACAGATCTGATGTGACAAGCACTGTTTTGCAATTGCTGTGTGTCTCTGACACTGGCATTCTCTAATTCATACTCACAACAGCCTTGCACATGTAAGATTATTAGCAATTATTTTTTGGATGAGAAAACTGAATCAGTGAGTGAAGTGACAATCACATTATATTATTGGCTGTGAAGCCAACAGACTTAAGTTCAGATCTAGTCTTAAGCAAGTTATTTAATATCTTTGAGCCACAATTTACTTGTTGATAAAGTAAGACTATCTGTACAGCAGAAATATTTTTAAAATGTCATTTATTTAGCTAATGTTCTTAATTAGTATTTAGTGGCAGATATTTAACAAATGCTGGCCACCTGCTCTTCACACTCTTGCACTATGCTGCTTTATTTGACTTAAAAACTAAGGATCAAAAGTAAGCAGGAAATTTCTGCTTCTGATTGTAACAGAGCAGAAACAAGTAGATCAATACAAACACTCAGAATAATGAGAAGCTTGGAACACATACACACATACTATATATATGTAGCTGTTTTTCATTATTCATGGTAGTTGGGTTCTAGAAAGCTAACAGGAACACTGAAATAGTGGCTACTGAAACGTTTCTCCTAAGGGAAACATAGAGTTAGTTTCCTTCAAACCCCTGATCATAATATTTTTGTCAGCTGATCAATACATAACCTTGTTGTATGTGTATTTCTTCTTAAATATGCCTTATTTACTATGTATCGTTGATGTATTGGCATTGAGATCATGGTCAACAGCACTATAGCCATAACTATAATTCATTTCTGAAAGAAAGTTTTCTCTAACATGTATTTTCTCTATAAGGCACATCATAGTCTTCTCATGCTTAGAAATACTAGCCAACACTCCAGCACTATGTTAAACAATGAAATCATTAAAAAAAAGAAGCACAAAAATACAAAAAATATATAGAAAACAAAAAACCATGCACATTGTACTAAAAGTATCACCAAAGAGTCACTTGTCTATAGTAGTCAACTGAAAACAAAAAGATAGACATTGCCATGTACATCCTATGTGAGCCAAGTGTGCCATAGTATACATGTTTGTGAGTGATCATGAAAGCATCATAAATATTACATTTGAGTTACAAATAAAATTTAGCAAATAGGAGAGTTTGTAAATATTGAATCTATATATACCAAGGATAAATTATATATGTAAACATTGCATTTACAATACAATATTTCTCACTTTCCAGAGGAAGTGTCTTTCAAAACTGAAAGAATAAAAGGCACCATCAGACAAACAATAGCTAGAAGAATTTATTGACAGAAGAGCTATACTGCAATAAACACTGAAGGGGATTCTTAGGCTGAATAAAAAGAATTACAATGTAGAGTGTGTTAAGTATAGAACCACAGGGATAAAACTAAAAGGATAAGTGTTTAGTGACTTTAAAAACGGTAGAAGGGAGAGCAAGATGGTGGAGGAGCAGGTGGACGTGGAGCACATCTCTCTCCACAGATGCATCGGGAGCACGCCTTCAGACAGAGAAGCGCATGCAGAACAGCAGCTGGGAGCAGACAGGAGGACCTGGCCAGTGGACGAGAGTATATACAACCGTGCAAAACTCGGCAGGACCAAGGAACTAAGGGGAAAAACAGGAGTGTTAGCAGGACTGGACCTGCCCTCAGCGGGTGGGGCAACTGAAGCAGGGGTCCTACCCCACAGCGGGGCAATTGTCGGAGTCAGAGGAGAAACACTTAAGGCCGAGTGTGAAACAGCTGATTTGTGGCAGCTTACATAGAATGAGAATCAGACAGTCCTTGCCACAGCCATACTTATGACGGGCAGGAACGCGGGTCTCCTGGAAGGGGCAGCGACTGGAAGCTGGAGTCTGGGGATTGTGAGCAATCCCAGGACGAGGGCTGCTGTTGACTGCAGAGAGAAGGATCAAGGGGATGTGAGGGAGGAGATCAGAGTGGGAAATGCCTGTCGAGGAAAGCGAGGCAGCCATGGAAGCAAGGTGATACTGCTGAGTCCCGCGTAGGGGGTGGAGCCATCACCATAGCCTCTCTCCCCCAGGCCAGCATCCGCAGCTGAACGATAGAGAAGCTGGCCCATCAAATGCCTGCCTCACTGAACTACAGAGTAGGACCCCGCCCAGGTGCCCCCTTAAGTGCCTGATGAGCCAATCTACAGATCAGGACCCAATCCAAGCACCCCTTTAAGTGCCTAATGCTCCGATCTACAGAGTAGGACCCCAGACAAGGGAGCCTCCTAAGTGCCTAAATGGGTGGAGCTATGGAGAAAGACAGGCCAAAGAGGTCTTCTGATCGCCAACTATAACAGACTCAAAGAAAAGACTCTAGCAGCGTCGTAACTCTTTAGTGGAGGCAGTTTGTGTCTCTGCACACTTGGCGCCGCCAGGGTCCCCGCAAGCAAAGCAGCTGCAACACCTTCCCAGCCAACTCTCACTGGGGCAGGGCTGCCACAGGCACACACACACACAAAGTCTTGTGTTTATGAGCACAGGGTCACTTCCGTCCTGTCCGACTCTGCGACCCTATAGACTGCGGCCTGCCAGGCTACTCTGTCAGAGAGGGGTTTCTCCAGGCAAGAATACTGGAGCATATTGGCCAATACTGGTGGCCATACCCTTCTAGAGCACTGTATTTCCTGCTGCCCTAGCCACCACCCCGCCCCTGAGATCCTGGTGCTGCCAGAACCCCTGCGACCCAAGCAGAAGCACCACCTCCACACCTGGCCCTCACAGGGGCAAACCCAAGCCCAGCAGGGCAGTCTCAACAGCTACACCCCAGTAGACAACCCACATGTAGAGGTGGAAGTGAAACCACAGTTTAAACCCAGGGGCAGTGTGGCTAAGGAAGAAGACCCAAAACCTAGGGATGGATAAAGAAGTCGTGGTGTATATACACAATGGAATATTAGTCACCCATGAAAAGGAGCACGTTTGAGTCAATTCTAATGGGGTGGATGAATGCAGAACCTATTATACAGTGTGAAGTGAGTCAGAAAGAGAAAGATAAATACCATATTCTAACACATATATACTGAATCTAGAAAAATGGTACTGAAGAATTTATTTACAGTGCAACAATGGAGAAACAGACATAGAGAATAGACTTATAGACATGGGGAGAGGGGAGGAGAGGGTGAGATGTATGGAGAGAATAACATGCAAACTTACATTACCATTATGTAAAATGGATAGCCAATGGGAATTTGCTGAATCTCAGGAAACTCAAATTACCATTGTGTGTGAGGGGTGCAGTGGGCAGGAAAATGGGGAGGAGTTTCAAAAGGGAGGGGATATATGTATTCCTATGGCTGATTCATGCTGAGGTTTGACAGAAAACAGCAAAATTCTGTAAAGCAATTATTTTTCAATAAAATAATTTAAAAATGGTAGAAGGAAAAGCATGCTCACATATAAAAATGTTTAATTTAATCATCATCTGTCATATACATTTGCAATTTTAATGTTATTATGTGGAATACAAAAAAGTAACACAACACAATTAGAAAAAAGTTACCACATACATACTCAAAAGTGACGCAAAACTAGAAATGTAAATTTTAAAAATAATTATGATTGTTGCACTAGAGATTAATGGAAAATGCAGGCAAAATGCAGGACCAGGTGGGTAATTTCAGCAGAAATTGAGATTAAAAATAAAATTAAACTGAAATTCTGGAAATCAATAACAGAGGAAGAGAGATGAAGGCTGTCTTCAATTTGCTCTTCAGTAGATTCTACACAGTCTAGGAAAGAATGAATGAACCTGAACACAAGTGAATAGAAATTACCTAAACTGAAATTCAGAAAGAAACATAGGCATAACCTCTCAGGACTGTGAGGGAAAAGTAGACTCATACACAAGTACAGTTGATCCTTGAACAAAAGAGTTAAGGGTGCCAACCCCCCATGCAGTTGAAAATTTGCGTAAAACTTTACCTCTAGCCCTCCACATTCTCAGTTCTGGATCCACAGATTAACCAACTGCAGATCATGGGCTGTAGTATGCATGTATTGAAACAAATCCACGGATAAGTGGACCCATGCAGTTCAAATCCACGTGGTTCAAGGATCAGCTGTAACAAGAACGCCAGGAGAAGAGAAAAAGAGAGAAAACATTTGAAGACATAGTGGCCATAAATTTCTAAAGTTTGTGGCAAACCACAAACCATAGATTCAAGAAATTTAGAGAATACAAAGCAGGGTTAGTAGCAAAAGACTCACAATAAGCATATCATATTCACACTGCTGAAAACCAAAGAAAAGGAGAAAACCTTCAAGGAAGCCAGAGGGTTGGAGTGGTGAGCGGGGTGGAGGGGGCATGTTATCTATGCAAAACATAAGCAGACTTTTGGTGAGAAATTACACAAGAAAGACAACAGTTGGAGGGCATCTTTAAAGTGCCAGCAACAAAAGAAGCTGTCAGCTGAGAATTCTATGCAGGCAGAAGATATTCTTTAAAAGTGGAGAAAGAAATACTTTGACGAACAAAATTTGAAGACAACAGACCTTGTCTGTAAGTCATGGTAGCAGAATTTTTCCAAGTAGGGAAAATATATTCCAGAAACTTGCATCTTCACAAAGAAGAACATTATAAAGCAACTAAATGAAGATTAAAGTATATGTTTTATTTTTACTTTAATTGCTCCAAAACATAAGAGCTATTTAAAGCAATATGAATATAAAGTGTTGCTTACTTACACAACGTGTAAAACTGAAATATATAATGACAGCAATGTAAGAAATGAAAAGCGGAAACAGAAAATATGTTATTATAAGGTCCTTGTGTTATTCATGAAACTGGATACTGTTATTTAATGATGTACTCCATTTATCGTATAAGCCCTAGGGCAGGTGTTAAAATATTTTTTAAATATTTATAAATAATAAGTTGATAGAATATATAAAATATATTCATAAAATTACTTAATTAAAAACCAAAACAGCCCTAAATTTAAAAAAGAATAAGCAAAGAACAAATGGAACAAACAGGAATCAGTTAACTATACAGTAGATTGTAATTTAACTGTATCAAAAATAGTTTTAAATGTGAATGGTCTAAATGTATTATTTAAAATACAAAGATTGTAGGATTGTATTAAAAAAGTAAGACCTACACATAGTTTGTCTACTATATAAAAAGCTCATTTTTTAAGAAGGTTAAAAGTAAAATAATAGGTTAAGGTACATCATGGAATCTTTAATCATAGGATATTTCAAAGTAAAATCCAAGACAAGGAGGTTTATTGGTGATAAAGAAAGATACTGCATAGTGATAAAGAAGGCAATTCTCCAAGCAGATGTTCTAATTGCCACTGTGTGTACCTAGCGGGGTTTCCCAGGTGGCACCAGTGGAAAAGAACCTGCCTGCCAATGCAGGAGATGTAAGTGACACGGGTTTGATCCCTGAGTTGAGAAGATCTCCTGGAGCAGGACATGCCCAACCCACTCCAGTATTCTTGCCTGGAAAATTCCATGGACAGAAGAGCCTGGGGGGTTATGGTGCTTAGGGTTCCAGAGAGTCAGACACAACTGCAGTGTCTTAGGATGCATGCATGTGTACCTAACAACAGAGTTCTCTCTGTGAAAGGTCATCACATTTTGGGTCTTGGCTTTATATTTTATTTTTACATGTTTCTGTTATCTTAAGTTTTTAAAATGGGTTGCTTGATTGATTATTGTTGAGTTTTAATACTACTATTTATATTCTGTATACAAGTCCTTTATCAGAAATGTGATTTGCAATTATTTCTTCTCAGTCTTTTAGTCCTATTAATAGTATCTTGAACACAGTAATTGTTTTCAATTTTGACAAAATTTAATGTATATGTATTTTCCATTTATGAATTGTGCTTTTGTTGCAGTATCTAAAAACTGCTTTCCAAACCCAAGGTCATGAATAATGTTTGTATGTTTTATTCTAGAGGTTGTGTGGTTTTGCATTTTACACAATACTATGATTCATTTTGAATTAGTTTTTCTTAATGAATTGTGAAGTATGTGTCCTATTTCCTTTCCTGGCATAGAGAGGCTTTGGGAGAGCAGTGGAAGGAGGCGGAATTGCTTAAACATTGGTGAGGAGAAACATTCACATTTTTAGTGAATGTTTCATGGCTGATGGAACACTGGGTTCTTGAAGAGCAACAGTCAGATCAGGTCAGCCGCCTCCTGTCAGTTATTTCCTGTGGGCCTAATTTGAGTTTGTGAAGTGAGTGTGCTGGAGACTGGATGCAGAGCAGGACAGCTGTATGTCCCCCCTCTACGGGAAACACAACATTCCTGAAGTCCAAAGCAGCGGTGCGTGGAAGACTGCTGAGAAAGGAAGTATATACAGAGGTGATTCTGGGCTAGAATCATCTCTCCTGCAGATCATCTGCGGCTGAAGGCTGCAGGGGAGGCATGGCAGTTGCTGCGGAGGCCCTTTGGAGGAAAGCTGGAAATTAGGCAAGATTGCTGACAGCCCCATAAACATGCCCAAGGCCCTTACCAAATGAAAGCAAGAAAGCATTCTGAAAAAGCTACACACTGAAGCAGCAAATAGTGAAATCCCTCTAACGCATCCTGGGGCCTTGCCATGTGCAAAGAAGCAGCCTCCAAAATGCTGTTGGCAGGGCCATGGCCACAGAGGCATTGCTGCAAGGATTCATAGGTCTTCACTGCAGTGGAGAAACCCTCCACAGACAGAGGGGCAGAAGCAAATCCTCTGGGGCATTCCAGGTGCTCACTGGGAATAGAGCTGAGACCTACTGAAAAACCAAAGAAAGGGCAGGAAGTGGAGCGTACCTCCCAAGGCAGAGCCATGTTTGGGAAGATGCAGGATGAAGCAAGGAGGAGTCCAGAATCTTGGACAGCTGCTGAATCCCAGAAGACCTCCAGGTGAGGTTGCTCAAGCACTGAGATTACTTACTGGTAAGTAAAATTTGTATCAGTGGAAATTAGAAGTGATAAACCAGAAATGGGAAAATAGCTAAGTGACCAAAACTTAAATTCAGAGAGAATGGATTTCAGTCAAGAACTCAGAACCTTGGCTACTTTGGCTGATTTGGTGAAAACGAAAGGAACTGAGGATGGCCCCAGTGCTGCCTGCTCCTGCAAGTTACGGCTGATAATATCACCTGGAGTGGACGTGGGTGTGATACAAGATGGGAGCTGGGCACTGGGTAGACCATGACCTCTGAACAATGATCACAAAAAGAATACACGTGTCTCTGAATCATTGGATATTCAGTCTGAGAGGAAAATCACTTTTGGATGAGCATCTATCACATCTTAATAGAACACCGCTGAAATGGGTGTTTTACATTGGTGGTCAAGAAGCTGCTTTTCTTATATTGCTGAGGGCAATCAATTAGCTATACAATTTTCAGAACTCGTTGGATGGACAGACCTGAATCTGGAGAGCTAGACAGAGGTGGAAGCATATAAATGCATCTTGAAAAATAAATGCTTTCCATCCCTACTTTTAAACACTAAACAGATTACTTCTGAGGCTGCTGAACCCATAAACAGGTAGAGAAAATAAAGATTAGGATTATTTAAAAAATGCAAACAGTAAGAATAAAAGAACTCAAGAAACTCAGAAAAATTAAACTGGGTTCAGATGTTTAATTAAATATGGCATGAAAAAGGAGAAAGTAGATGGCAATGACTGTGAGTGCATGCTAAATCGCTTCAGTCATGTCCAATTCTTTACAAACCTATAGGCTGTATCCTGCTAGGCTTCTCTGTCCTTGGGGATTATCTAGGCAAGAATATTAGAGTGGATTGCCATGCCCTCCTCTAGGAGATCTTCCCAACCCAGGAATTCAACCCTCATCTCTTATGTCTCCTGTACTTTCGGGAGGATTATTTACCACTAGAGCCACCTAAGAAGCCTAGAGGGCATGACTACTAATATGTAATAACCACTATAAGAGACTAGGTATTCTCTGGCTATTCTATCAGCAGGCCAGTTGGGGGCAGGGGGGGATTGTGAGAGATTTGCTTAATTTACCCTAGCCTTGACAATGTGAAAAGATCTAATGGTGACACAGAAAAGAAATCCCCAAGCTTTCACATCAAGGGGTGGTTTTAACAGCTATGAGGTAAAGAAAGGATGACAGGGTTTCTTGGCAATTTTCTTCGGGGCAACTCCCAGAAGACTTGAGACCGTTTGCTTTGATTTGGAAAAAAACTCTGGGGATGGTAACAAACAAACAAACAAAACACTTTATTCAAATGTCAGCAATATGAAGAATGTATTGTCGTACTAAAACGTTCCAATGAAAAGCCAAAAGGGAACGTAACTAAGAGTGTATGGAGTTGCCTCCTCCCACCAGACATATTATAGGAGTAGACATGATGCCCAAATGAAGGGCCTTCCCGTTATAATAAACACTAGGGAAAGAGGATGTTGTACAAATTTCCTTATCTTGTTTCAGTTGACCATGGTAGAGGGAAATCTAAACCATCTTGAGAAGCTAATGTAAAGCAATTTAGGATACCTAGGATCGTCACCGAAATTTTGAATTTAACTAAGGATGCAAGCGTATTTGTACATGCAAATCCATTATGCAATAGGCCTGTATGGGCTGGGAGAAAAGCTGATGGCTCCAGGAGATTAATTACAGACTGTCAAGAACTGAAAAAAAGAGTAACCTCAATAGTGATGGCATGCCCACAATGGTGCTAAGAATTCACGCTGTGCAACTAGCTAAAGATGATTGCTATTATGTGTTTTGATTTGGTCAATGCTGAGCTAAGGAATGCTCTGTTGAGAAGTTACCTAGATGCAATGAACATAAAATACCCTCTTCATAGCCAACTTGTCATAGTACATTTTATCCTAAAATCTGTAGATCATTTGTTTTTTGGTCTAAGACTATAGTTAAGGTAAAGAATATTTGGAAAACCAAAGCCAACTTAATTTACAAGTGACTCAGTGGGCTCACATATACAGAACTGATAGGGAAAATCTTTACAAAGTTTTGCCACTCAAACTAAAATAAATTTAGGATGATTGCTACCTATATGACACTATCTTGGCGAACTCAATGTTTTGAGGTCCAAATTATATCCTCAAGTTGCCTTCAAACAGTAAGCACTCAATTGCAATATGTTTGTTGGGCAAACAAGCATTGGCAGAAAGGCTATAAAACACTTGGGGGAAATTAGTGTAGCTCTAGTAGTCCTAGAAAATTTTAATTTTTATTTAATGGGAAGAGAATGTTGAGGAAAAAGCCTTGCTTGTCATATTGCTTGTTTAAAAGAGATATCATTTCAGGAGGAAGGGAAGAATGGTGAGCATCCTAGTGAAGAGACTTAATTGATAAAACAAACCCAACTGATACTTAGCGTGATATGAGGAAGAGACAATGAAGTCCATCCACCTTGGCCCAGGAAAGGGCATTCCACACATGCTTCCAGATGAAAACGGAGGTCGTGCCGTGAAAGGACCAGGATCTCGTGTGTGTGGTAGGTAGGATTCTGGAGATGCCTCTTGCTCTTCACCTCCCTCCCAATAGTCTTGTCTCCTAGCTATTCAGCTAATGGCTTCCTTGATAGTTCTGTTGGTAAAGAATCTGCCTGCAAAGCAGGAGACCCTGGCTCGATTCCTGGGTCAGGAAGATCTGCTGGAGAAGGAATAGGCTACCCACTCCAGTATCCTTGGGCTTCCCTTGTGGTTCTGCTGGTAAAGAATTCACCTGCAATGTGGGAGATCTGGGTTCGATTCCCGGGTTGGGAAGATCCCCTGGAAAGGAAAAGGTTACTCACTCCAGTTTCTGGCCTGGAGAATTCCATGAACTGTATAGTCCATGGAGTCACAAAGAGTTGGACACAATTGAGCGACTTTTACCAATCTGGGTACTTCTGTGAAGGGTTTCCACAGATGTAATTAAAGTCGCAAGTCAGTTGACCTTAGGACTCAGAGATTACCCAGGTGGACCTGAACTAACTGTCTGAGCTTTTTAAAAGGCTGGAGCAGGCAGATGACAGACTCTCGCTGCCCTCCTGGAAGAGAGCAGACAGTCCTGCTGTGAACTACTGGTGGGCAGAGAGGCTCTGGAGGTCCGAGAGCAGCCGTTGGCCAACAGTCAGCAAGAAAACAGGGACGTCAGCCCCACATCTGAAGAAGTGAATTCTGCCAGCACCACTGAGCTTGCAAATGGACCTTCAGAGGAGGACATCTGGATTTCAGCCAGTACTGCTGAACAGAGGTTCCAGCTAATGTAGGAAAAGATTGGTTGGTAACCTTGAACCTTGGCTCCCCTGAGACCAGGGATCTGGCATGAGGCTGGCTGTATGAAATTTGAAGAAGAAACATGTGTCATGCCCTGAGAAAGGGCTCTGAGGTGGGGGATTGGGGCCTCTCTGGTTTCTCCTGTACCTTCCTTCTCCTGCTGTTCTGCATCACTTATCTTTATTAAAGCCTTGCAGGAATGTACTCAGAGCTCACGTAGTCCTTTGAATGACCTGCCTTTGTGTGATCAGTAGCATCTGGGTAATCAAAGTGTCATGGCCCAGGCCATAGGACTGGCCTATCCTCGCATGGAGCACAATTTAGAGTTCAGAAACAGACCCACACTCATTCGGTACTTGACTTATGACAACAGTATCACTATAATTCCCTGAGGGAAGGATGTCATTTTCAATAAATGATGCATGGCCAACTGCGTTCATATGGAAATAAGTAATATTGATTCATCCCTCACAGTATATACAAACATGAAGTCTAGATGAACTGTTAATCCAAGGGTGAACATTGGCAACAAAAACAGCTTTTAGAAAGTAACGGTCTTCACGGCCTTGCGTATGCATCTCTCTCAGGTAGAATCCCTACGTTTGAGAAGAGAATTGACAAATTGGGTTACATTAAAATTAAGAGCTTTCATTCATCAAATAACACCACTATCAAAATAAAAATACCAGGAACAAATTGGAAAATATCTGTAATACAAAAAGTGAGTGTCATCATGAACAGAGTTCCTACAAATCAATTATAAAAAGAGAGAAGTTATACACGATAGGGGCTTCTCTGATAGCTCAGCTGTTAAAGAATCCACCTGCGATGCAGGAGAACCCAGTTCAACTCCTGGGTCAGAAAAATCCCCTGGAGAAGGGATGGGCTACCCACTCCAGTATTCTTGGGATTCCCTGGTGGCCCAGCTAGCAAAGAATCTGCCTGCAGTGCGGGAGACCTGGGTTTGACCCCTGGATTGGGAAGATCCCCTGGAGAAGGGAAAGGCTACCCACTCCAGTATTCTTGTCTGGAGAATTCCATGGACTGGATAGTCCAGGGGGTGGCAAAGAGCCAGACACGACTGAGCGACTTTCACTTATACACAATAGAAAAATGAATCCAAATATTAATAACTAAACACTTTTCAAAACAGAATACACAAATGGTAGTGTACATAAGGGAAAAATGTTTTCAATCTCACTAGTTACCAGAGAAAAGCAAATATAGTACTGCTACACATGGTTAAATTTTTATGACGGCCAATAATATTAAAATTTGGAAAAGATGTGGACAATGTGGAATCATGTTACACTGCTGGTAGGAGGGTAAATAGGTAAAATCAGTCTAGAAAACCATTTTGCAGCATACAATTAGACCGAATATTTTAGCATCATATGTTTAACGTTTATTCTTTAAGGTATATGCCCAAGATAAATGGCCATATATGAGCAGCAATGCAAAAATGATCATGGTAGCACTACCCACTAGATCCTCAAGCTAGAGTTCACTCAGTAGACATCAAATCTAGAAGAATGAGTAAATAAACTATGTAATTCACACATAATATGACACCATGTCTTCGTGGCCCAACACATAACAGTGTAGCTGTTTCTTGCAACTGTAATGTTGAAAACACCGCCAGGCACCAACCAGTACGCTGTGTAATTCCTTCTGTAAAAAGACCAAAAGGAGGCGAAACTAATCACTGGTGGTAGAACTTAAGAAGACGGTTACTTCTGGAGAAGGGGGTTGGTGACTAGGAGGAGACCTGACAATGACCTCTGGAATGCTTGTATTTTCTTTCTTGATTAGGATTTTGTGTTAATATTTTAAAAATATGTTGAACTGTACATGTAATTTTTTCACATTTTTATGTGCACACATCAATTAAAATATATTTAAAATATACACAATCTACAGTCTCCAAAAATATAGTCCTTTAATATTTCAAAGGAAAACCTTCAGGTTTTTAAATTCTGATTAGGCTGCTGCTTCTGCAAAAATTATGATTGTCTTTGACTCTATGTCTTTTACTGAAAAACAATTTCATCCTATTTCATTTCATTTTAAGGATATTTTAATGTGTATTTAGAAATTTTAATAGCAAGTTGACAGCACTTTTGTGTTTGTTGAACGTAAGACAAAATATGAGATAACATTTGTCTTTTAAGGATCAACCTTAATGAGTTGTAATTTACATAAAATGAAATGCACACATTATCAGGGTACAGTTTGATCATTCTGACGAATATTTGTACTTACCACAACTCATGGCTGAACCTCAAAAACATCAAGCTAAGCAAAAGAAGACAGACACAGAAGATCAGCTTGTATGATTTGATTTCAGTTCAGTTCAGTTCAGTTCAGTTCAGCCACTCAGTCGTGTCTGACTCTTTGCGACCCCATGGACTGCAGCATGCCAGGCCTCCCTGTCCATCACCAACTCCTGGAGACTACTCAAACTCATGTCCATTGAGTCGGTGATACCATCCAACCATTTCATCCTCTGTCATCCCCTTCTCTTCCCACCTTCAATCTTTCACAGGATCAGGATCTTTTCAAATGAGTCAGTTCTTTGCATCAGGTGGTCAAAGTATTAGAGCTTCAGCTTCAGCATCAGTCTTTCCAATGAATATTTAGGACTGATTTCCTTTAGGATGGACTGGTTGGATCTCCTTGCTGTCCAAGGGACTCTCAAGAGTCTTCTCCAATGTCACAGTTCAAAAGCATCAATTCTTTGGTGCTCAACTTTCTTTATATTCCAACTCACACATCCATACATGACTACTGGAAAAACCATAGCCTTGACTAGACAGACCTTTGTTGACAAAGTAATGTGTCTGCTTTTTAATATTTCATTTCATATTATACTAAAACCAAGACATCAATAAGCTGTAGATCAAATAGCTGGTGGCTTATCCCCTGGAAGACTTCTGGCATCCTGGCTGACCTTTCTTCAGAGAACAGGCAGACTTTTGTCATGGTTAGATGGACAATCCCTGGTCTTGGTCTGTGCCCTGGAACCTGTCTCAATATCATCTTCCTAAGTTGCTGTGAAAGAGTGATAGGGCATAGAAGCTTGAAGAATCCCCAATGTCTCTCCCTTGATCCATTACAGCCCATTTTATATGCTATTTTAACACTTTTTTTTTTTGTCTCTGCTGTAGAATGTGAGTGGATAAAAGACTGGATACTGTCATGTAATTGCATTCACATCACCACGATGGCACAATACATGGAGGACTGCAGGAGTTCCAGCAACATCTGAACTGAGGGCTGGGTGGATGAATGCAAGAATATCCTGTAAAACAACCACCAAGGATGAATGTCTCACGCTTGCTTAACACTTATTGTGTCTGGGAATTCATCACTGCCAAGGAACACCGAATTTGAATATCTGTATTAAGTTAAAACGCTTTCTATATAGTGTAGCTTTCAACTGTCTTTAAAAATGACTTTAAAAAATATATGTATTTTATTATTTTATGGCTGCACCAGGCCTTAGTTGTGACATGCGGGATCTTTTAGCTGCATGTGAACTCTTAGTTGCAGCCTGTGGGGTCTTAGTTCCCTGACCAGGGATCAAACCTGGGACCCTTGCATTGAGATTACAGAGTCTTAGCCACTGGACTGCCAGGGAAGCCCCTCAATTGTCTTTTAATATCTCCATGTGTAGTGCTACAGGTGACATTGAGCTCTTAAAGGATTAGTTAGTTTGATTGACTATAAAATCAAAGTACTTGGGTATTGGAAAAAATCTTGGGGGGAAAAATAAGATATGAGCAAAAAGGAAAATAAAATTACTTGCAATTCTCACATCCAGTGAGAGGTATCATTCACATGTCTCTTACCCTTGAATTGTAGATAAGTCTTCCTTTATGATCGTACAATTTGATGTTTATATTTGGGACATCTGTGTAGCTTATGATGCTAGCTGTGAGCTGTTGGTCAGGCCAGGCCACAGAGGCTATCCGCTGCTCTCTTCCTTGATCTGCTGTGTCCCAACCCCAACCGCTCTGGGAGAGATCCCGGTACTTGGAAGGGGCTCAGACTTTGCACTCCTGCAGCTCCCAGCAGCAGATTCTCCAAATGAGAACACAATATAAGAACACAGGAGATGGGAGAGACTTTCGAGGGCAGGAAGTTTGGGTCTAGGGAGGGCAGAGGCCTCTAGGGAGGGCAGGAGTAAAAGGGCAAAGACAAAGAAGTGGGTGACTTGTTGGGGTGGATGCACGTGTGGGAAGGAGGGCTGAGGGCAGAGGGTGTCCGCCAAGCAGAGTCATGTTGAAGGGAGGGGCTAGGAAGGCAGCGGGAACATTCAATGCACACGTTTCTGCAGACTTGGCTCCAGTAGATGTGTTTCCAGGCATCGACCTAGACCAAGTATAGTGACTCATAATGACATCCACGGACGATGGTATTTCGGTTGTAAACAAACTCTTGAAGTCATGCTGTGGTTTAAATCCTGGTTTCATTTCTCACTTGTCATGTGACTTTAGGCCACTTCCAAGATTTCTCTGCATTGGATACCGAGTCAAATGGGAACAATATCAGAATTGACCTCATGGTTATTACAAAGACTAGATAAGCTAATACATGCAAAGCACTTGTAAAAGTGTCTGGTATCCATAGTAAGTACTTTATAAGGGATAGCTGAGTATTATAAAAGAATGTTAATGAGAAATTGAATTAATCTAGAAAGTATAATTGAATTAACATTCATTGACTACACTAAAACCTTTGGCTGTGTGAATCACAACAAACTGTGGAAAATTCTTAAAGAGATGGGAATATCAGACCACCTTACCTGCCTCCTGAGAAATCTGTGTGCAGGTCAAGAAGCAGCAGTTAGAACCAGACAAGGAACAATGAACTGATTTCAAATTGGTGGAGAAGGAACATGTCAAGGCTGTATATTGTCACTCTGCTTATTTAACTTAAATGCAGAGTACATCATAAGAAATGCTGGACTGGATGAAGCACAAGCTTAAATCAAGATTGCCAGGAGAAATATCAATAACCTCAGATTTGCAGATGACACCAACCTTATGGCAAAAAACAAAGAAGAACTAAAGAGCCTCTTGGTGAAAGTGAAAGAGGAGAGTGAAAAAGCTGGCTTGAAACTCAACATTCAAAACACGAAGATCATGGCATCCGGTCTCAACACTTCATGGCAAACAGATGGGGAAACACTGGAAACAGTGACAGACTTTATTTTCTTGGGTTCCAAAGTCACCGTGGATGGTGACTGCAGCCATAAAATTAAAAGATACTTGCTCCTTGGAAGAAAAACTGTGACCAACCTAGACAGCATGTTAAAAAGCAGAGATATTACTTTGCCAACAAAGATCTGTCTAGTCAAAGCTATGGTTTTCCAGTAGTCATGTATGGATGTGGGAGTTGGACCATAAAGAAAGCTGAGCACTGAAGAATTGATGCTTTTGAACTATAGTGGTGGAGAAGACTCTTGAGAGACCCTTGGACTGCAAGGAGATCAAACCAGTCACTCCTAAAGGAAATCAGTCCTGAATATTCATTGGAAGGACTGATGCTGAAGCTGCAAAACTTTGGCCACCTGATGTGAAGAACTGACTCTTTGGAAAAGACCCTGATGCTGGGAAAGACTGAAGGCAGGAGGAGAAGGGGACGACAGAGGATGAGATGGTTGGATGGCATCACCAACTTGGTGGGCATGAGTTTGAGCAAGCTCTGGGAGCTGGCAATGGACAAGCAAGCCTGGCGTGCTACAGGCCACAGGGAAGCAGAGTCAGACACAACTGAGCGACTGAACAAAATACACGTCTTAATATATGATATTTGTTTTTCTCTTTCTGACTTATTTCACTCTGTCTGACAGTCTTCAGGTCTACCCACATCTCTGCAAATGGCATTATTTAATTCCTTGTTTATGACTGAGTAATATTCCATTATATACATGAATGTCTAAGGGTGAGCACAGCCTACAGAGCCCTTACTAGGGACTCAGGGCACAACTACAGACTGAAAGGTTTTTTTTTGATGCTGAAGCAAATGGACACCTCAAGGAATCTGCATGGTCCGCTATTACCAGCACTTGGTCAGGCTGTGGTTGTGCCCTGGGGCCATAACCAGGGCTCATCCAGGCTGGGCATGGACTGCACAGAAGCAGAAGATCCTGTGTGCTTCCTCTGGACGCAAGTGCAGGGACAGAAGAACAGATGTTAGAGCAGGCTGAACCAAGAAAATAGAAAAGGTTAAATTGCTTGCAAGAAATTGTAGAAAACAGACTGAAAATTTAACAAATAAATCCTCCTTGAAAGATTTCTGCAGTAAATCCTGTACCTATTTGCAGCACTATTTTTTAATTTCATATTACATTAAAAATAGATACGTGTGTTAGCCTAGGAACTTGTCTCTCTAATAGTTCAGTCTGTGACTTGCAGGCAGGCTGTCCCCACATGGCTCACCATGTTCTTGCACAAGTCAGTTAATAAGGATCACAGAAGCTTGATTTGCTGCCAGAATGCTAACATTTTAGTTCTTACAGATCCCAATTTCAGGGCATTTTATTTTGAAAAATAAAAAGCCTTTAAAATGCTCCTATTTTAAATGTCTTTCTATTGTATTTGCAATATTTATTATTTCATATGGCCATTCAAAGGTTGAGTTTAAAAAGAAAATTAAAGGCATTAATTTTAAAAATGTGAAACTACTTTAGGATGAAAAATTCAATAGTGTTCAAGTCACAAATTCCCAGTATTGGTCTGCCACCTGCCCCCTCTCTCTTTATATTTGCCTCCCTCTGCTTTACTGAAGGCATAATTCCCATGCAGAATGAAGCCCTTTGCTACCCATTCCTGCTCAGTAATAAATCAAATTTGGAATTAAAAAGGAAAGTTTTTTAACCTGTGTGAAAGAATCAGAGAGTTATGGGGTTTTGACGTTTATACATGAAATACAGGAGAGAGTGAGACAGTTAAATATTTTCAGCAGACATGTGGAGAGTTAGTGAGAAAACGTGTTCTGAAAGGTCCTTATCAGAGACGATGAAATATTAATATGCATTCCTGCGAATTTTCTCTGTATTTTCCCTTTCCCTTTCAATTCAGCTAAACTGATGCTGAAAGAATTTTCTTTTTTTTTTTTTCAGTTCAGGAGTTAGAACCCTATGAAGTTTTAAAATTGAGAATGACCTTATTGTTACTAGGAAGGAAGGATGAGGGGTGGATAGACTTGGAGTTTGGGATGGATGCGTACGCATGGCTATATTTATTTTTATTTTTTTCCATTTATTTTTATTAGTTGGAGGCTAATTACTTTACAATATTGTAATGGCTATATTTAAAATGGATAACCAACAGGGATCTCCGCGTAGCACAGGGAACTCTACTAAACACTCTGTAACAACCTAAATGGGAAAAGAATTTGAAAAAAAAGGAGAAAAAGAAAATAAAGTAAAATAGAGAAAATCTTGGGGGACAAAAAAATGTAAAAGTTGCTCATGTGTGTACCTTCTAAAGAGCGTCTTTTTAAAAAAGAATTTGAAAGTCATAGGTTCAAGAGTCAAAGTCAGAGAGCATCATCGTCAGGATGGGAGACACGTGACGGTGATGGTCAGCACGGCCACTCTCCAGCTTGGGCAGCCGGGTGGGCGGCTGGGTACTCATTCCGATCCGTGGTCCAGGGTGCGTGGATTTTTGCCACCCCAACTCCCGACACCCTGAAGATTGGGAAACTCCATTTAGGCAATGCCCCCTTTCCATACACCTGCCTGTTGAAAACCCTTTTTGGGGTTTCCAGCAGAAAGTTGGCCAACCCTGTTCTGCAGCCCCCATGCAAAAAGCAATTGTTTCTGCCAGAAACAACACTGGAAGAAGCGGTCTTCGTTGCTTCACAAACTCTGCTGAATAAGTGGCAGCCCACGGGTGCCATCTCCTGCATGAGGCCCTTGATGTGGGCACTGACCACATACAAAGGTATATTGCACCATCAGCTGCTCTGTCAGCCCCTCCCCCTCTCCTCCATGGAGGGTCTGAAGGTAGAGTCAGGGATGAGGTCATGAAACAGGGGGCATCTACTGGTAAAGTGACTGGACTGAGTGGGCACCTCTCAGCACTCCAGGGCCTCTTCCCAGCCCCTCTACATGGGGTGTGTGGTGGGAGAGCTGAACCTTATCCTCGTTTCATACATCTGATTCTCTGTTTATACTGGGAAAAGAGAAGACCACCGGTTCCCTTGCAGTTGGACGAGGGCACGTTACTGATTTTTGCCAAGAATGATAAGTGGAGGTGATGTTGGCCCCAGTGATTCCCTCCCCTCTCTGACCTTGGCCATAGCACATGGTGACGCTCTGGGTGAGGGGGTGTCCATTTCCCTGGGCCCCGAATGACCACACCCCACCCCACACTGCATCCTGGGTTCCCAGAGTGAGAAGTTACGTGCTGGGGGGAAAGAGTCAGCGCTGTGGGCTCTTCACCACCATTGCACACACAACTCTTTCCCTGATGAATACAACTGATAAGAATAAAGTCCTCTATCCTGCTAAGATCTGAGTCTAGGAAACAACCACTCACGGACAAACGTGACTGCCCCTGGCCCTGGCTGGCAGTTTCTACCAATCCAGTAGGATTACTCGAAACCATCATCAGTTAATGTGAAAAATCAATTCAGTCCTTGAAAGAGGTTTATAATAACGCAAAGACATGATCATGGAGAGACCGAGCGTTATCTGCACAGCTGTGTGTGTGTGAGTGTGTGTGTGCGCGCACACACTCAGTCATGTCTGATTCCTGCAGCCCCTGGACTGTGAACTGCCAGACTCTTCTCTCCATGGAATTCTTCAGGCAAGATACTAGAGTGTGTTGCCATTTCTTTCTCCAGGAGATCTTCCCGACGCAGGGATCAAACTTGCATCTCTTTCATCTCCTGCATTGCAGGCGGATTCTTTACCACCAGCACCACCTGGGAGGCCGCTAGTTTGTACATTTATGTTGTAGCAGTCAGAGTGTGAACCTCAAGGACTTAATTTGTTTTCTCTGTTGCTGCTGCAGGGCTGGTGGACTGGGCTAGGAGCAGCTGGGCTTGCACGGGGATGTGGGGAAGTTCCAATGCCTGGTAGGGCTTCCAGGGGCTGCTCCAGTGTTCCCATTGGTGCCCTGGGTAAACATGCGGGAACCCATACGAATGAAATCAAGTTGACAAATACTGGCCGTGTGCTTCCTGCTGGCACAGAAAGAGAGCAAAGGTCCCAGGAAGGGAGGTAAAGGGAACTGGAAACAGCTCTGTAGACTTGGACCTTCAGTAATTACATTGTTGAGGGACCTAACCGTTTAGCCATCTTGCAGAGAGCAGCATGGGGTTCCCATGGATCCCGGAGAGAAGGGAAGTGTTAATGAACATGCACTTTTTCCCCAGAGACTTAGATTCGGGTCTTGAGTGTGCATGATGCTTTAACATGTACACTGTTTTCTCAAGATCCCCACGGTAGTTGCCAGGTGGCACAGTTGGTAAAGAACACACCCGCCAATGCAGGGGGTGCAAGAGATGTGGATTTGATCCCTGGGTCAGAGGATTCCATGGAGAAGGGAATGGCAACCCATTCCAGTATTCTTGCCTGGAGAATCCCCATGGACAGAGGAGCCTGGCAGTTTACAGCCCAAGGGTTTGCAAAGAGTTAGACATGACTGAGTGCAGACACACACACACACACACACACACACACACGGTATTTGATGCTGACAACAGCCTGCAACACAAGCAAGAGAGATACCGGTGTCCTTCCTATTCTCTCAATGTTGTCACTGAGATTCTTAGATGGGAAGTAACTTTCGACATCCACACACCGAGCCATGGGGCTGGTTTTTGAGCTTTTAAATTTTCTAAGTCTGTCTCTTCATTTGATAATTTATACCACCTTGTCCTAATTAAAGATATGCTTTGATTTTATGGGAAAAAATTGCTTGCCTAGATGTGATCAAAATAATTAGAAACTATGTCCCATAAATTTTTATTTACTGGCACATAGATGTAATATTTTAACTTAAAATATTAAATTGTTTTCCTTGAAGTATTATGCTATCTGGATTGCCTAAGAACAATTTTAAAGCATTTTATAGATGATAATGGAACTTGGTATAAAATGCTGATTAAAGCGAAGCACACAAAATTTTTCATGCATTACACATCTCCATAACATATGATGAAGCACATGTTGTATTAATTCATTATGGAAAGAGTAGTCACAATTAATCAGATATTATAAAGTGAGTTTCCTTAATCTACGCTGCGGTACTATTTTATTTTATGTAACATTATTCATGCAAATGGTATAAATCGCCTTAGAGAGTTAAACAACAGCTATAGACCATAATGACAAATAATAGGAAAGGAAAATATTAATGAACAGAAGGAAGTGAGAAAAGATACATTATCAAATGAGAAAGGAGAAGGGATTGAAAGTGTAATTTAAAGCCGTGCAGAAATGGATTGGTTGTTTCCAGGAAGAACATTTACATCATGTTCCTAGAACATTTACCAGCCAGCGATCTGAATAATATTTCACTTTGGTAAGAATAACGAAGACGCAGCACAGAATGTAGCTCTTTCAAAGGCAGGCTTGAGGAAATTCAAGCTCTAGTGAAGAGAAGGAAACCTCAAGTTATTTTCTTTCATGGAAAACTATTTGAGGCTCTGATGTTCTCTAGCACATAGTGACTATAACAAACACCTTATCATCATATTATCTAAGATCCCAGGATGGGCTTTTCTGAATCCAAAGGGAGTGATTATTAATTTTCTTGAGAGATACTGTTCATAAAATTCTGAGCCTAAGGGCAAAATGCTGTAAACAAAGATATTCCTTGAAAAGCACAGTCTATTTGTATTCCCAGATCTGTGTTTAGATAACAGCAGAGGATGAGATGGTTGACTAGCCTCACCCACACAATGGACATGAGTTTGGGCAAACGCTGGGAGATAGTGAAGGACAGGGAAGCCTGGCGGCTGCAGTCCATACAGCTTCAGAGTTAGACATGACTGAGAAATTGAACAAGAAGAAGATACAGACAGATGTCACAAAGACACCTGGGACAATTGAGGGAGAAACTCTGTCACCAAAAGTCATTCAAACACCAAGACAACGGGCTTCTATTTTACCAAAAGCAGGAACCAGAGCTTTCTTGTTCTCAAAAAGGCAGATGGTGGTGACAGTCTGGGTAAACTTGAGTTATGCTGACCCTAAAGATGATATAGATTTCCATATGTGACATTTGGAAAACTGTCTTAATAATTTGTAATCAGAATTAGCCCAGATGCTAGCACTTGTAAATCCATGAATATTTCTACAAACTTAAAAGTTAAGTCTACCAAATCAATTTATTTTTGTCTTTATATTAAAGCTGGAATATGGCTGAATCATCAATGATGAGCCAGTAGGAAATGATAACTACCAGCACCCAAGAGTAACAATGCAAAACACAACAAAAATACAAAAGCAAAACAGAAATGGAAGAAAAGTTGAAATGAAAGGTAAAATAAGAAGATAGGAGGAAATGTTTGTTAGAGATGTTCCTTTCATTCAATAATCTCAAAAGTAGTTCTATAAACACTGGATCACACAATATGTAATTTTTTTTCTCTTATTCAATAAGTTCTGTTTTGGGGAATTTATCAAACAAATCATGGCTTTTCCATAACATGTTTTTTTGTTTCTTGACCTTGTTGCTGGACAGTTCCTCATTTCCGATAAGAAATAAAGATACTGTGGAATTCACTGAGGATAAGAATGTGGCTTCTGGGGAGCAAAAGCAGCTGTGAGCCAAATCAGAAATGTTGTTGACTCTGGGGGGAGAAATGATGTGGCAGAGTCTGCATTGAGGCCAATTTTAGATAGACAAAATCAAAAAGTATATAGAAAAGAAACGACATTAGTTAAAATCACTGAAGCCAGTTTGCATCGGGGATATTTCTGCACAACTGTTTTATTCCAGCAGAGATGTGGATGCGTACATAGTTCACATGAAGATTTAATGATGTGCAAAATCTACTGTAGAAATCCAAGAGGGCAGATTACTTGAGTAATGTGTGTGTTGGGAAGATTGCTAAGAATTAATAATCATAAGTTGAAGGACACTCTCGGTGAGGAAGTCAGTTGAAATCTGACCTCAGAAACGTATACGGTGCTGTTATCTGGCAGAATGCCAGAAGGAGGCTCCAGCCGAGCCCTGCATACCTGTGCTCCACACAGTGACTCCCAGACACCCAGTGAGTAGCTTCCTACCCTCTTGCTTCACGACCATTGCAGCCAGGAATAAACTGCTCCTATCAGACAGGCAAAGATTCAGACCTAAATTGAAGAAAGTAGGGAAAACCACTAGACCATTCAGGTATGACCTAAATCAAATATCTTACGGTTATATAGTGGAAGTGAGAAATAAATTCAAGGGATTAAATCTGATGGTCAGAGTGCCTGAAGAACTATGGACGGAGGTTCATGACGTTGTACAGGAGGCAGGGATCAAGATCATCACCAAGAAAAGCAAAATGATTGTCTGAGGAGGCCTTACAAGTAGCTGAGAAAAGAAGAGAAGCTAAAGGCAAGGAGAAAAGGAAAGATAGACCCATTTGAATGCAGAGTTCCAAAGAAACAGCAAGGAGAGATAAAAAGAAGCCTTCCTCAGTGATCAGTGCAAAGAAATAGAGATAAACAATAGAATGGGAAAGACTAGAGATTTCTTCAAGAAAATTAGAGATACGAAGGGAACATTTCATGCAAAAATGGGCACAATAAAGGGCAGAAGTTGTATGGACCTAACAGAAGCACAAGACATTAAGAGGAGGTGGCAAGAATACATAGAAGAACTATACAAAAAGATCTTAATGATGCAGATAACCACGAGGGTGTGATCACTCACCTAGAGCTAGACATCCTGGAATACAAAGTCAAATGGGCCTTAGGAAGCATCACTACAAACAAAGCTAGGGGAGGTGGTGGAATTCCAGCTGAGCTATTTCAAGTCTTAAAAGATGATGCTGTGAAAGTGCTGCACTCAATATGCCAGCAAATTTGGAAAACTCAGCAGTGGCCACAGGACTGGAAAAGGTCAGTGTTCATTCCAATCACAAAGAAAGGCAATGACAAAGAATGTTCAAACTACCACACAATTGCACTCATCTCACATGCTAGCAAATTAATGCTCAAAATTCTCCAAGCTACCTTCAACAGTACATGAACTGAGAACTTCCAGATGTTCAAGCTGGATTTAGAAAATGCAGAGGAACCAGAGATCAAATTGTGAACATCTGTTGGATCATTGAAAAAGCAAGAGAGTTCCAGAAAAACATCTACTTCTGCTTTACTGACTACACCAAAGCTTTTGATTGGATCACAACAAACTGGAAAATCCTTATAGATATGGGAATATCAGACTACCTGACTTCTCTCCTAAGAAATAAGTATGTAAGTCAAGAAGCAACAGTTGGAACCAGACATGGAACAATGGGCTGGTTTCAAATTGGGAAAGGAGTATGTCAAGTTTTGTCAAGTATTGTCACTCAGCTAGTTTAACTTATATGCAAAGTACATCATACGAAATGCCAAACTGGATGAAGCTAAGCCAGAATCAAGATTGCCAGGAGAAATATAAACATCCCCATATAGGCAGATGACACCACCCTAATGGCAGAAAGAAAAGAGGAACTAAAGAGTCTCTTGATAAGGGTGAAAGAGGAGAGTGAAAATGCTGGCCTAAAACTCAACATTCAAAAAACTAAGACCATGGCATCTGGCCCCATCACTTTTTGACAAGTAGAAGGAGAAAAGTGGAAGCAGTGACAGATTTTCTTTGATCGAGCTCGCAAATCACTGTGGACTGTGTCTGCAGCCATGGAATTAAAAGGTGCTTGCTCCTTGGAAGGAAAGCTGTGGCAAACCTAAACAGTGTATTGAAAAGCAGAGACATCATTTTGCCAACAAAGGTCCATCTAGTCAAAGCTATGGCTTTTCCAGTAGTCATGTATAGATGCGAGTTGGACCATAAAGAAGGCTGAGCACTGAAGAGTTGATGCTTTTGAACTGTGGTGTTGGAGAAGCCTCTAGAGTCCCTTGGACTGCAAGGAGATCAAACTAGTCAATCCTAAAGAAAACTAGTGCTGAATATTCATTGGAAGGACTGATGCTGAAGCTGAAGCTCCAATATTTCGGCCACCTGATGCAAAGAACCAACTCACTGGAAAAGACCCTGAAGCTGGGAAAGATGGAAGGTGGGAGGCGAAGGGGACAACAGAGAATGAAATGATTGGATGGCATCACTGACTCAATCTGCTCAAACTCCAGGAGACAGTGGAGGACAGAGAAGCCAGGTGGGCTATAGTCCACAGGGTCCCAAAGAGTCAGACACAAATTAACAACTGAGCAACAATAGCAAAATTCTTGAAAGCAATTGGCTCCCAGCGGTATAGATTACTACATTCTAGACAAGGATACCTGAGAGGAGGAACTCTGCTGGGAATTCTTGAAAAATATTCCCCATGTCTAAGAGAAGTTTATAAGAAGATATGGCCTTTGTGCTCCCTCTGCACAAACCACACCCGCCAACCCAGGCATGGATGCAGCCCTTTTGCTACCAGCCTGAAGAGCCCACCTGGGGAGAGCTCAGTGGAGTAGTGGGAAGAGTTTGGGTCCTTAAGCCATCAGTGATCTTGCATCACCTCTGAGCTTCTTAGTTGGTGACACAATACATCGCCTCCTCCTTCAATCCGTTGTGGGTGTTCTTTCAGCCAAATATGTCTTCCTGAAAATTCAGGCAGAAAATCTGTACATAGAATAGCCTTGCCTCACTGTGTTAAAGTATCCCTTTTCACATCCCCAATAGTTCACCACAGAGGTTAAAAAAAAAAAAAAGATTTGACCTAAAATTCATTGAATTTTCACTAGTATTTTCCACTTGAAACTGTCATGCAAAAACGGCAGACATTCATTTTACTCTTGGTGTGTCTTGCACTTTCGAAGTTAAACATTATACAGGGAAATATGAATGACACAAACCTACATTTATTGATCCTCAGCTAGGTAGTTCAGGGCTCCATGCTCAGTGTAATACTGGAGTGATAAAATAAAAATAAAAAATGATGTATTCCAAAGTAGGGCTTTCCAGATAGCTCAGATGGTAAAGAGTTTGCCTGAGATGCAGGAGACCTGTGTTCAATCCCAGGGTCGGGAAGATCCCCTGGAGAAGGGAATGGCCACCCACTCCAGTGTTCTTGTCTGGAGAATCCCATGGACATGGGAGCCTGGTGGGCTATAGTCCATGGGGTTGCAAAGGGTCTACATCTTCCCTTTCCTTGATCCAGCCAAACTAATGATTCCGACTCTGATCACCCATTAATTCCCAGGACTGGCTACTCCACTGAACAGTCTGGGTCCACAGGAATGTGTGCATCTTCTTCAGCTTTGCAGATTCAGCCTCTGATGAGTGTTCACCATAAAGTGAATCCTGAAAGATATCTGTAGTTGATGAATAAATAATCACCACCCTCACTGGTTAAAGTCACCTCGAAACCTCTTCTCCAGCCCAGGTTTCCATGTAGCAGGTCACAAACAGACACACAGAGTCACATGAATACTCAAGAGCAGAGTCTCAGAGAAGAAGCACCAACTCCTGCAGGAGAGCTAAGTTCACATTTTTGGAAACTGCGTCCCACTAATGACTTGCTGCCTAATGTCCCTGGCAGAAACTCACCACTCTTGCATGCGAGCATGCCTTTCCATAATTTATCATTTGTAAATAATTTAGTGGATTCCTTTTTTTTAACTGGCATATTAACACATGTGATTAAAACCAAGTTTACAATCGTGCCCTCTAAGGATACACAAAGATTACTACTGGGCTTTCGAAATGCCAGCCAACAAAAATCTGTATTAATTATCCACCTTCCTCTATGCATGCAGTTTGAGGCTTATATTGTACTTTCTCTGTAATATTCAACTATTCTAGGCTGCCTCAAGAAACTCATTATCCTGAAGTTGGAAATTTATAAGATGACTTCCTTTTCCAGGCTGGTCCATTTGTACTAGGATTTCTACAAGCAGTGGATTTTTTATTGAATGTTGTTCAATCATTAAGTCATGTCCAAATCGTTGCCACCCCATGGACTACAGCACGCCAGGTCTCCCTGTCCTTCACTATTTCCTGGAGTTTGCCCAAGTTCATGCCCATTGAATCAGTGATGCCATCCAACCATTTCATTCTCCATCACCTTCTTCTCCTTCTGCCCTCGATCTTTCCCAGCATCAGGATCTTTTCCAGTGAGTCAGTTCTTCACATCAGGTGCAAAGAATTGGGGTTTTAGCTTCTGCATCAGTCCTTCCAATAAGTATTCATTCAGGGTTGATTTCCTTTAGGACTGACTGGTTTTACTGAATAAGCACCTTAATCAGTCAACAATGGAAAAATATTTTATTCCACAATGAGATACAGCTGTGCCAACCAGACAGGCACAGAGCATCAGCGTGAACCATGCCGATGACCGGGGAGTACATGCAGGGACCTGTGTTTGTCAGACTCCGTTCTCTCCCTTCGAGCCTCCTCACAAAGCTCTGCATAGCAAAGGCGCTCACAGTAGTTGTCACACCCTGATTCAGACTGTGGGTTTGCTGAACACAGGGCTGGGGTCCTGGCTTTACCTTACACGTGTCACCAAGTTTCTCTAAGTTTCAGCTTATCACCCGGGAAATGGGGATGGCGGTCATATTTCCATCACTGGGACACGTGTACAGAACATGGAAAGCGCAGTATAAGTGCTTCCTGTGAGGAAGAGCAAACACTTGGGAACACAGAATTGTTGGGAAAAATTAACATTTGCTGTCCATGCAGTGGGAGAAAGTTACTGAACCTATTTACGTTTCAATAGATTTCTCATCAATGGAATGGAGTAACTATCCAGAGTCAAGGCTATGGTTTTTCCAGTGGTCATGTATGGATGTGAATTGGACTATAAAGAAAGCTGAGCACCAAAGAATTGATGCTTTTGAACTGTGGTGTTGGAGAAGACTCTTGAGAGTCCCTTGGACTGCAAGGAGATCCAACCAGTCCATCCTAAAGGAGATCAGTCCTGGGTATTCATTGGAAGGACTGACGCTGAAGCTGAAACTCCGTTACTTTGGCCACCTCATGCGAAGAGTTGATTCATTTGAAAAGACCCTGATGCTGGGAGGGATTGGAGGCAGGAGGAGAAGGGGTTGACAGAGGATGAGATGGTTGGATGGCATCACTGACTCAATGGACATGGGTTCTGGATGGACTCCAGGAGTTGATGATGGACAGGGAGGCCTGGTGTGTTGCAGTTCATGGGATCACAAAGAGTCGGACACGACTGAGTGACTGAACTGAACTGATCCATATTTTATGTTTTGAAACTAATTGAAATAATGTGCACAAAATAATTTGAATATTCTTTATGTTAAGTAAATGAAAACTATTAGCTTTTTTCATTTTTTTATACACACCATGTGTTGATTCCTCCTGCTATTTTGTTGTTATATTATTTCTTCTTTCTCTGCACTGACTGCCTCAAAACACTGGGATTTACTAAATGGAGACTAATGGATCTAATATTACCTTTAAGCAATCTGTGCTTTAGACTTCTGTATAAAGAAAGGGCCACAGGAACAATGGCACTATTTTTTACAAACCTGGCTAGTCTCCAAGGACTTTACCTTCTTTTAGAAATGAACTTTCTCCTGACTGGAAATCTCTGGCACTAAGATTAGCTGAGAGCCACCATTACACTGACTCTCCAGGAGTCAGCAAATCATTGTTCTGACCTTTCATTTCCCCTCCTGGAAAGAGGGGATAAGCCACTGCAGAAGGTTCTTATTTCCACCACCACTGACAGAGGCCCACACCAAAAGGAGAGTGCAAAATGCTGCTGGCTGCTTAGCAAAGAGAAGCACACAAAATAAAATCATTCTGATGTTTACTTCACATGCAGCTAAACGCCTTTTAGCTAGACTGATTTTCTTCAATGATGTAAATCGAGACTTCTGCATCTTTAAAAACTGTGCCTCTGGTACACAGAATTTGATTAATCATAACCCATACCTCACAGTACATTTTCATGATTCATCTGTGCATCAATCACATTTTAAATTTATTTTAAAATATACTCAACGCCAGTGAAACTACCACTAAAAACAGCTATTAAAATAGTTGCCATCATTCCTAAGGAAACTTTTTTTCTAAATTTACTTATTTTTAATTGAAGGGTAATTGCTCTACAATATTGTGTTGGTTTCTGCCAAAAATCAACATAAATTAGCCATCAGTTCCCTCCTTTTCCAGTGTCCCTCCCACAGCCACCCCATCTTACCCGTTTAGGTTGTTACAGTGAGCAATAAATGTACCAAAAATAAGAGAAATATCTTCCAGAAGAATCCCTGATTTCATGGAATGTATCAGGTGGTTTTAAAAAAGCTCTCTATATTCCTTATTAGGATATCAGCTAAATGAAACAAGAAATGACCACAAAACATATGTATGTTTGTTTTGTGAGGAAGACAGATGGCAAAACTGAAAAGAAAATGTCTCAGGTAAATATAAACAAATGTCTTTGGAATCCTGTGATGTATAGAACAACTGCATTAGAAAGATCTAAAGTACATATTAGAAGTGAGCATTAACCCATCTCTTGGTTATCAAATCAGAATCTTTGCTTATCAGTTCATTTCATTGTTCAGTCATGCCTGACTCTTTGCAACCCCATGAACTGCAGCATGCCAGGCCTCCCTGTCCATGACCAACTCCTGGAATTTACCTAAACTCATGTCTATTGAGTCAGTGATGCCATCCAACCATCTTATCTTCTGTCGTCCCGTTCTCCTCCTGCCCCCAATCCCTCCCAGCATCAGGGTCTTTTCAAATGAGTCAGCTCTTCGTACCAGGTGGCCAAAGAACTGGAGTTTCAGCTTCAACATCAGTCCTTCCAATGAACACCCAGGACTGATCTCCTTTAGGATGGACTGGTTGGATCTCCCTGCAGTCCAAGGGACTCTCAAGAGTCTTCTCCAACACCACAGTTCAAAAGCATCAATTCTTCGGCGCTCAGCTTTCTTCACAGTCCAACTTTCACATTCATACATGACCACTGGAAAAGCCATAGCCTTGACTAGATGGACCTTTGTTGGCAAAGTAATGTCTCTGCTTTTTAATATTCTGTCTAGGTTGGTCATAACTTTCCTTCCAAGGAGTAAGCGTCTTTTAATTTCATGGCTGCAGTCACCATCTACAGTGATTTTGGAGCCCAAAAAATAAAGTCAGTAACTCTTTCCACTGTTTCCCCATCCATTTGCCATGAAGTGATGGGACCGGATGCCATGATCTTAGTTTTCTGAATGTTGAGCTTTAAGCCAACCTTCTCACTCTCCTCTTTCACTTTCATCAAGAGGCTCTTTAGCTCCTCTTCACTTTCTGCCATAAGGGTGGTGTCATCTGCATATCTGAGGTTATTGATATTTCTCCCGGCAATCTTGGTTCCAGCTTGTGCTTCATCCAGCCCAGTGTTTCTCATGCTGTATAGAGCAAGTGAAATTGTGTTTGCTTATTGTTTTCTTCTTTGCTTTATTCTGTTTTGCTTTTGCTAAGCCCAAGGTGACTTTAACTCACTGTTAATTGAGAGAGGCACTGAGGACTTGACAATCATCTAGACTGACGGCTGGCTCAAGTGCGACCACAGTGATGTCAAAATTAAAGATATTTTAAGAAATGTGAAGATCAGCTAATGGATACCCTTCAGGATTTGTTTCCTTGAAAAAAATCCAGAGTACCAGGTAATAAATATAGTGAAATATCATCATACTTAGGTACAGGGCCTGGATATTTCTATATTTGCTTAATAAAAAATGTATATTCATATAAAACATGACAATTTAAGTATTTTTTTTTCAAATGATGTTTTGCCTTAGAGTTGGGAGAAGTTTGAGTGAAAATTGCTCAGTCATGTCTGACTCTTTGTGATGTTTTGGACTATACAGTCCATGGGATTCTCCAGGCAAGAATACTGGAATGGGTTGCCATGTCTTTCTCCGTGGGATATTCCCAACCCAGGGATTGAACCCAGGTCTCCTGCATTTCAGGACGTTTCTTTACCATCTAATCCACCAGGAAAGCCCATATGTGTGTGTGTGTGTGTGTGTGTGTGTGTATACACATATTTTTAATATGGCTACCTCTACCAAGAATTTAATGTCACTTACACTTTTTTTGTTAAATTAAAGCAGACTTCCAGATAATTATAAAATAAAAATAGGAAATATAAAGTCAAACATGTCAAAAATATACATTTTATAACATCTGAATACAAGCTTTTATAAGTACATTCAATTAAAAAAGTTGGCTTCGTGTACCTTGTCAGTGATAGAAATGTAACATTTCTGAAAAGCAGGATGACAAAATGCTTTCTTAGTACTCCTTTCACCCTGGAAAATCTGCTCAAGTATAATTAAACCATGACATGACTCATCTGTTTGATTTCTACGTGTTTTTGTGGTATACTTGTTCAACTTTGATAATTTTTACGTAACACTAATAAGTTTCTGAGGGTTCCCCAGATGGTGCTAGTGGTAAAGACTTCACTTGCCAATGCAGGAGGCACAAGAGTGGTTTGATCCCTGGGCCAAAAATATCCCTTGGAAAGGGAAATGGAAACCTACTCCAGTGTTCTTGCCTGGAGAATCCCATGGACAGAGGAGCCTGGAGGAATACAGTCCATGGGGTTGCAAGGAGTCAAACATGACTGAGCACACCATCCAATAAGTTTCTAAGGCAGATAGAAGAGTATCTTGGTACTCTTCTAAATCAAATTTGCTTCTATGATGAAGAAGTATTTACAAGTACCAGAAGTTACCTATCCTCTGGTGGGTGCAAGAAAGCATCCTTTAAGTACTGTAGAAATTCAGATAAATTGTGTCAAAATTACTCTTCAGGTGAACCAAGTCGAGGAGTTACTTGGCTTCCCTGGTGGCTCAGCTGGTAAAGAATCGGCCTTCAATGTGGGAAACCAGTTTCTGGGGCCTGTGGGAAATGGGCGATGTTAGTCAATGGATTGGAGACGTAAATGGCAATCCACTCCAGAGTTCTTGCCTGGAGAATCCCATGGACAGGGGACCTGGCAGGCTGCAGTCTATGGGGTCACAAGGAGGCAGACATAACTGAGTGACTAACACATAGTCAATGGATGCAAACTTTCAGTTACAAGATGAATATATTCTGAAAAATCACATGTACAGCCTGGTGATTGGAGATCTTAATATTGAATTATACACTTGGAAGTATAAATAAATCTTAAGTGCTTTCACCACAGAAAAGAAATGGTAATTATGTGACACGATGGAGGTGTTAGCTAACCTATGGTGGTAATCATTTTGTTCAGTTCAGTCACTCAGTCCTGTCTGACTCTTTGCAGCCCCATAGACTGCCGCCCACCAGGCTTCCCTGTCCATCACCAAATCCCACAGCTTGCTCAAACTCATGTCCGTGATGCCATCCATCCATTTACAGAGGACAATCCTCTGTAGGACAATCCTCTGTTGTCCCCTTCTTCTCCTGACTTCAATCTTTCCCAGCATCAAGGTCTTTTCCGTTGAATCAGTTCTTCACATCAGGTGGCCAAAGACTGGAGTTTCAGCTTCAGCATCAGTCTTTCCAATGAATATTCAGGACTGATTTCCTTTAGGATGGACTGGTTGGATCTCCTTGCAGTCCAAGGGACTCTCAAGAGTCTTCTCCAACACCACAGTTCAAAAGCATCAATTCTTTGGTGCTCAGCTTTCTTTATGGTCCAACTCTCACATCCACATATGACTACTGGAAAAACCATACCTTTGACTAGATGGACCTTTGTCAGTAAATGAATGTCTCTGCTTACATTACCATGTGTAAAAACTAGTGGGAAGGTGCGGCATAAACCAGGGAGCTCAGCTCAGTGCTCTGTGATGACCTGGAGAGGCGGGGTAGGGGGTCGCTGGGAGGAGGTGCAAGAGGGAGAGCATATATATGTACACATATATTAGCTGATTCACTTCATTGTACAGCAGAGACTAACACAGCTTGGTAAAATTATACTCCAATAAAAATATCCATATGTATATATAAGTGTATCACATCAACAATATATATATTTTAAATTTACATAACATTATATGTCAATTATTTCTAAATAAAGCTGGGGAAATAGAAATATTTTGAAATTAAGCTCATGTAATTATCTTTCAGAGGCATTCATTAATTAATATAATTGTAGATGTCAATTTCAGAGATTAATTAAAAGTTTAAGAATAATTGGTAATGTTTTATTTATCAAAGGATTTTATTCCTAATATTTTAGGGATATGTATATTAAAATTAGGATACAATTGCAATGGAAACAAATATCTTGATTTTTAAATTGTGATGGTGCTGTAACATGTAAAGAATTTAAGTGTTTTTGATTCTCACTAATTATTAATGGAAACATTTATTCATTATTATTAGACAACCAAACCAACCAGTTTGGAAAACAGCTGACATAGTCAGAGTTTTAATTTGTAGTGATAGGCATTTTCAAAGATAGTCAATTATATTCTATGCACTTGTCAATTTCTCTGTATATTGAGAATGGTATTATAGGAGTCACAAAGCTATGTTATCACTCATACATGAGTTAAATATGCACTTGACAAATGCTAACTGAGCACATGCTATTTACTGAGAGTTGGTGTATTTTGGAGTAATGGTGATAAGGCTAACAAAATGAATGGACATGGAGAAAATAGATGGATAGATAGATAGGGATAGATATGCTCTAAATACTTTATATATTTAGTATGTATACAAAATACTAAAATATACTTAATATACTTTATAAAATTATGAAGTATTTAAATTATATATGTTTTTATATATAAAGTATATGTATAGTATATATATGTACATAGAGAGAATATACAAATATATATAATAATTTTCAAATAACATGAGATGGTAAATGTTATATCCCTTTTTACAGAAAATTAGAAAGAGAAGTAACTTGCTTACTAATTTTATTATAAT
The DNA here is from genome assembly GCF_019320065.1 of Cervus canadensis. Taxonomy (NCBI): domain Eukaryota; kingdom Metazoa; phylum Chordata; class Mammalia; order Artiodactyla; family Cervidae; genus Cervus; species Cervus canadensis. The sequence continues at coordinate 34,373,333 of NC_057418.1, read as the reverse complement.
TTTGTATTATGGCTGTCTGAAGACAGCCTTTTTCCTAGAATCCAATATTGCCAAACAGTATTTAGTAAACAGATGATGAAATAGGAACAAACAGATGCATTCAGAGAGAATCTGCAGAAATGGACAGCAAAGTTGAAATAAATTCAGAGGTCAAGTGAGACTTGAAGAGAGATTTGAACAAGAGGACAATGATAGAAAGAATGGCTTTAAAGGGGGAATAAAAGGTTAATATGTATGAGTGAAATTGTTTAGCAGAAACAGAGAGCAACAGTTGGAATGAAGCGTGAGAAGAGACAAGATGACTACAGTAACGCACAAACTGTCCTGGGCCTTAATTTAAGAGGCTTTAATTAAATATAAGTGGCTATTGTGGGCCCTCAAACGTTCTTACAGAGACAGTGATGATTAATTCTGGACAGTGGAAGCTTAATGCTGGTGTAAAATTGATCAAAGAAGGGTGAAATGAGTCCCAGGACGGGACTGGGGGGCGATGTGAGGAGTTCTCTTGTCACAGTCAAGGAGCCGGAAGAGCACAATCTCTGCAGAAGAGGAACCGGAAGTGGACTGCGTGGGAAAGGTGCTTAATTTAAAGCCACAGATGTGAAATGACCCTGTCCCTAGGTTAAGAAATTATGAACTTTAGTGGATTAGGGGTACCTTCCGTTCTGTTAAATAACTTGAACAGAAATGTAAGCATTGCCAAAAGAAGTTATATTTGTATGTGTGTGTGTTTTGGGCGGGGTGGGGTAAGATATGAAGGTCAAAATTATTTCACCTGTAAACAGTCCACTGTTGCTTAGAGATATTTGCCCAACATCCTATCCCTCAAATGAGGCCTTTTAGGACAGGTCATCAGATTACGAGATTTGTCTAGGTCGCAAAGAGTCGGACACGACTGAGCGACTGAACTGAACTGAACTGAACTGAACTGAAACTTATGAGGAGAAGAGTCAAAGGAGTAACCAGTTGTGAAACAGAAATGTCTGTGAAAAACTACTGCAAACACACGGCTCCTTCAAATTCCATTCAAGCCCCTTTGCTTATGGCCGTAGTCATTTCACACGAAGAGCAGACAGACACAGGGACGAATCAAAGCCTCTGGGACTTTTGCAAGGCAAGCTGTTTATAACCAGTGTCAGTACTTTTCAACCCAATCAGTCATTCACTAGAGATCATAAAAAGTAAAACGATGTTTATACACAGTGTTCAGATCCCATTAAAACATTAAAAATCATATTAGAGAGTAGCTTAGAAAAATGATACTAAATCTCATCAAAAAAATTCTGAAAGCAGGTAGCAGAACAATGGTAGTCCAACACTTACCATGATTTGTTGTTCAGTGTCTAAGCTGTGTCCGACTCCTTGCAACCCCATGGACTGCAACACATCAGGCCTCCTCGTCCTTCACTATCGCCTTGAGTTTGTGCAGACTCATGTCCATTGAGTCGATGATACCATCTAACCATCTCATACTTTGTCATCCCTTTCTCATCCTGTCCTGCCGCTTTGCCAGCATCAGGGTCTTTTCCAGTGAGTCAGCTCTTTGCATCAGGTGGCCAAAGTATTGGAGCTTCAGCTTCTGTACCAGTCCCTCCAATGAATATTCAGGTTTCAGTCCCTTTAGGATTGACTGGTGTGACCTCCTGGTATGATTTCAAGAGTCCTCCAGCACCACAGTTGGAAAGCATAAATTCTTCAGTGCTCAGCCTTCTTTGTGGTTCAACTTTCACATCCATACATGACTATTGGAAAACCATAGCTTTGACTCTACAGACCTTTGTCAGCAAAGTGATGTCTCTGCTTTTTAATATGCTATCTAGGTTTGTCATAGTTTCTCTTCCAAGGAGTAAGCAGCTTTTAATTTCATGGCTGCAGTCACAGTCTGCAGTGATTTGGGAGCCAAAGATAATAAAGTCTGTCACTGTTTCTATTTTTTTCCCCATCTATTTGCCACAAAGTTATGGGACAGGATGCCATGATCTTAGTTTCTTGAATGCTGAGTTTAAGCCAGCTTTTTCACTCCCCTCTTTCACCTTCATCAAGAGGCTCTTTAGATCCTCTGCTTTCTGTCATTAAGGTGGTATCATCTGCATATCTGAGGTTGTTGATATTTCTCCTAGCATTTTTTTTCCATGCTCTTTATTTCTTAAGCTTAAAATTTCCTATATGTCCTGGCAATCTTGATTCCAGCTTCCGAGTCATCCAGCCCAACATTAAACCTAGTATATAGCTACAAAAATTAATACCATTGCATATGAAAAGGAAACACATAGTCTATCAAATAATACAGAGCATATAAACACAAAAAATGCAAAAATTCAAATCATAAAGCAGTCTCATTTTGCATGAGAAGAGGAATTATGTTTCATATACTAATCAGTTTGGGATAACTCATTATTTGGCAAAAAATTAAGCTAGATCTCTACCTTATCACTAAGTCAAATAACATTACAGTTTGATCAAGAGTTTAAATGTAAAAAATAAAATAGTAACAGCTCAAGGAAAAAAGCATGTAGTTTTTTTTTATAATTGCAATGTGCAAAAATATAAACAAAAGTCAAAAGCCATTAGAGAAAAATCGATAGGTTTAAAAAGGAAAGTGAAAATTTAAGTCAAATGTCCATTGGATAGCAAAGAATATAGTTCATAACCTAAATGTGATAGCTAACACCAAATTTTTCAATTTATAAAAAGTCCATATATATTATAATGAAGTGACAAAAAAGCAAATTATAGACAATTTATAGAAAAAAGGTAAAAAATTAACAAAATTTTGATTTTACTCATGATAAAATAAATGCTAGTTAACATAACTATTCCACATTACAAAAACATTAGGATTAAAAATATTTTCAAGTTACTGATAAATATTATGTCTCCCACACTGTAGCATTTTACATTGTTAACTCATTTAATCCTCCCAACAGCCCATGAAATGAGGAAACTGACCAACTTCTCAAAGTGAGCAAATGTAGAAGTCGTGGTTCAGATTCAAACAGGACCAACTTTAAGACTGGCCTCACAAATATACTGAGAAAATAAGAGCATTTCTGATACTTCATGCTTGTACACAAGGGGAGAAGCAAAAACTCTCAAAATACAGTCGTGGGAGTGTGAAGCTTTTTGGAGGTTATTTTGGTTGTATTTATTTAATTTTGTCCCAAGGGTTTTATTGCCATGAAATTATTCCTCACTAGTCACTTACACAAATTTTACATATATATATATATATATATATATATATATGAAAGTTTCATTTAGTTTGTAAAAGCAAAACATTGGTCAGCTGAACAATTTGCCAATTGGAAAACTGGTTGAACAATGAATTGCAACAACCCTCAACATTTTTAATCAGCTTATTGTATGAGAAACATAGAATCATTTCATAACAGATGAAGATAGTATAAAAAATTATGGGTGTATTTAACTCATCTATGTAGATATAAATAAAATATTGTCTGTTCCGATCCAACAGTGTGTGAGATTAATAAATCATGACCAAGTATGTTTATCCAAGAAGGGAAAAATATTTCTGTAGTAAATAATCTATCAGTACAATTGTCAGATTTAAGGAAGAAAATAATATAATCATCTGAATAGATTCAGAAAAAGCATTTGATGATGTTCAATATCTATTTACGACTTTTAAGAACCCTCAGCCTGTTAGAAATAAAAGACAATTTCCTTAACTTGCCTAAAGTAGCTTATCAAAAATCTACAGCAAACATTATTCTTAATGGAAAAATTATAGAGCTCATTTCCTCTAAAAAGCAGAACAAGGCAAGCATGTGTGTTTTCAACCCTACTGTTCAACAAAGAATAGAATTCCCAGCCATTGTTGTAAGAGAAAAAAAAAAGAAAAAGGAGAAAAAAGCAAGCAATGTAGTGATTTTTAGGTTACAAAAATGATTATTTGCCTATAATTATCTACATATGTAAGAAGCGTAGACAAACTATGATAATGAATGAGAGAGTTCAGCATATTTATTGAATACATGAGTAAATTACAAAATGCAGAATAATTTGTCTGTCAGTCAGTCAGTTCAGTCCCTCAGTCGTGTCCGACTCTTTGTGACCCCATGAACTGTCTGTAGTGACATAATAGAAAGTAAAATATTTATGATAAGCATACAAGAGAACACCTAATAGCTGTTAAATATACACCTAAAGGCATAATTGATGACCTCAGTAAAGGATCAAGAAAGAAACAAGTAAATCAGTGAGATGACATAGAAATGTCGATTTACGCCAAATTGGTTGAGAAATTCAGTTCGGTTCAGTTCAGTTCAGTCACTCAGTCATGGCCAACTCTTTGTGACCCCATGAACCACAGCACGCCAGGCCTCCCTGTCCATCACCAACTCCCAGAGTCCACCCAAACCCGTGTCCATCGAGTCGGTGATGCCATCCAGCCATCTCATCCTCTGTCATCCTCTTCTCCTCCTGCCCTCAATCTTTCCCAGCATCAGGGTCTTTACCAATTAGTTAATTCTTCACATCAGGTGGCCAAAGTACTGGAGTTTCAGCTTCAGCATCAGTCCTTCCAATGAACACCCAGGACTGATCTCCTTTACGATGGACTGGTTGGATCTTCTTGCAGTCCAAGGGACTTTCAAGAGTGTTCTCCAACACCACAGTTCAAAAGCATCATTTCTTTGGTGCTCAGCTTTCTTTATAGTCCAACTCTCACATCCATACATGACCACTGGAAAAACCATAGCCTTGACTAGACGGACCTTTGATGTCAAAGTAATGTCTCTGCTTTTTAATATGCTATCTAGGTTGGTCATAACTTTCCTTCCAAGGAGTATGCATCCTTTAATTTCATGCTATGCTAATTAAATCCTCAGCTGAATTTTTTTTAAGGAGCTCAAGAATCTTATTTTGAAATGTACACAGGGAAATAAAGATCCAAAGAGAGCTAAGAAACAAGGAAATTGTTAAAATATCGATAATATCACTTATCATTAAAACGTCAATTTTATGAAGGCAGGGATTTTTGCCTTTTTAATTCACTGCTAAATCCTAATGTGAAGAGTTGAACCATTGGAAAGGACTCTGATGCTGAGAAAGAAAAAGGGCAGGAGAAGAAGGAGCCACAGAGGATGAGATGTTTGGATGGCGTCATCATCTCAATGGGTAAGTTTTAGCAAACTCCAGGAGATGGTGAAGAACAGAGAAGCCTGGCATGCTGCAGTCTATGAATTTGCAAAGAGTCAAACACAACTTAGTGACCAGACAACAACAACAATATCTCTTTTATTTGAAATCACACCTGGTACATAACATACACTCAACAAATACTTGTTGAATGAAAGCTGCATTTGCTACTGGTACAATGATAGATTGCACTAGGTCCTTGGAACATAGGATGGCCTGGACTCCATAGAGATTGCAAAACAGAAATGTAAATCAACTTTACACAAGCAAATGGTCAGATAAGTTTAGTGAGTTCCATCAAAAAGTAAGAGCAGAGTGAAATGGATTCTCATAAAAGGAGACATTAACCTTCCGTATAACCTGAGACTGGCACTTGTAAACAGTGAATGGACATTGTGAATGAATCTTTCTTTCTTTACCATTTAGCATAGGGAAGGCTCTGAAAGGGCATCATCATATGAAACTCAGAGAGGGTTTGTGGGAAAGGGAATTATATCTCCAGTTAAGTCACCAGTTGGATTCTTTCCATACATGCATGCTAATGTGCTTCAGTTGTGTCTCACTGTTTGAGACCCTATGGGTGGTTGCCCTCTAGGCTACTCTGTCCATGGGATTTTCTAGGCGAGAATACTGGAGTGCGTTGCCATGCCCTCCTCCAGGGGATCTCCCCAACTCAGGGATCAAACCAAGTCTCTTAAGTCTCCTGCGGTGGCAGGTGGGTTCTTTATCACTAGCACCACCTGGTAAGCCCCATGTTTCCTTCAGACAAAATCTTTAAAAGATTAAATGTGATTTTAAAGAATATTCTGATATACTAGAATCCTAAATAAATAACAAGCAGTTATTTTTAATACCAAAAACTATTTGGAATTCTAGAAGTGTAACTTTCAACAAATTTTGCTATTTTTTAGATGTATTGATACACTAATTAGTCAAATAGTTAAGAGAACACTTAAATGACATTATTCATATTTCAAAACTGTTGATCCAAATATATATATAAGCTCTGTGATTAGATTCAAGTTAATATAAAAGATAGATTGAACTTGAGAGGAAAAAAAACAAAACCAAGAAACAAGGTATATATTTCTTTTTATTAACTCATAGCCTGAAGTTATTTTTATTTTCCTAAGTAAGATATCTGCAGTGAGCTACAATATTAAACTATGACTCTGGGAACATAGTCTTTTCTAGACAAGGTAATTTCAACAAGTAATCACCTGAGGATGCTCCAAAAAGTGAGAACAGGACTCATCATCAAGTTTCCACACACCTGGCTGATAATCTCTAGAATATTTATACTTTCTTAAAGTTTGATTAATCACAATGGTCATCATTCAGTTGCTCAGTCATGTCCAACTATTTGTGACCCCATGGACTGCAGAATGCCAGGCTCCTTTGTCCTTCACCATGTCCTGGAGGTTGCTCAAACTCATGTCCATTGAGTCAGCGATGCCATCCAACTATCTCATCCCCTGACGACCCCTTCTCTTCCTGCCTTCAATCTTGCCCGGCATCAGGGTCTTTTCTAATGAGTCAGCTCTTTGCATCAGGAGGCAAACAACTGAAGCTTCAGCTTCAGCATCCTTCCAATAAATATCCAGGATTGATTTCCTTTAGGATGGACTGATTGGATCTCCTTGTAGTTCAAGGGACTCTCAAAAGTCTTCTCCAACACCACAGTTCAAAAGCATCAACTCTTCAGTGCTCACCCTTCTTTATGGTCCAACTCTCACATCCATACATGACTAATGGAAAAACCATAGCTTTGGCTAGACAACCTTTGTTGGCCAAGTAATGTCTCTGCTTTTTAATATGCTATCTAGGTTTGTCATAACTTTTCTTCCAAGGAGCAAATGTCTTTTAATTTCATGACTGCAGTCACCATCTGCAGTGATTTTGGAGCCCCCCAAATAGTCTATCACTGTTTCCATTGTTTTCCCAACTATTTGCTATGAAGTGATGGGACCAGATGACATGATCTTCATGTTTTGAATGTTGAGTTTAAGCTAGTTTTTTCTAGTCTCCTCTTTCACTTTCATTAAGAGGCTCTTTAGTTCCTCTTCATTTTCTGCTGTAACTGTGGTGTCATGTGAATATCTGAGGCTATTGATATTTCTCCCAGCAATCTTGATTCCAGCTTCTGCTTCATCCAGCCTGGCACTTTGCATGATGTACTCTGCATAGAAGTTAAATAAGCAAGGTGACAACACACAGCACTGACGTACTCTTCCCCATTTGGAATCAGTCTGTTTTTCCACGTCCAGTTCTAACTGTTGCTTCCTGACCTGCACACAGATTTCTCAGGAGGCAGTTCAGGTGGTCTGGTATTCCCATCTCTTGAAGAATTTCCCACAGTTTGTTGTGAGCCACACAATAAAGGCTTTCGTGTAGTCAACGAAGCAGAAGTAGATATTTTTCTGGAATGCTCTTCCTTTTTCTATGATCAAATGGATGTTGGCAATTTGATCTCTGGTTCCTCCTTTTCTAAATCCAGCTTGTACATCTGGAAGTTTTCATTTCATGTACTGTTGAAGCCTGGCTTGGAGAATTTTGAGCATGACCTTGCTAGCAAGTGAAATGAGTGCAATTGTGCGGTAGCTTGAACATTTTTTGGCATTGTCTTTCTTTGTGATTTGAATGAAAACTGACCTTTTCCAGTCCTGTAGCCACTGCTAAGTTTTCCAAATTTGCTGGCATATTGAGTGTAGGACTTAAACAGCATCATCTTTTAGGATTTGAAATAGCTCAATTGGAATTCCATCACCTCTATTAGCTTTGATTGTAGGGATGCTTCCTAAGGCCCACTTGACTTTACATTCCAGACTGTCTGGTTATAGGTGAGAGATCACACCCTTGTTGTTATCTCAGTCATGAAGATATTTTTGGTATAGTTCTTTTGTGTATGATTGCCACATTTTCTTAATATCTTCTACTTCTGTTAGTTTCATACCATTTCTGTCCCTTATTGTGCCCATCTTTGCATGAAATATTCCCTTGGTGTCTCTAATTTTTTTAAGAGATCTCTAGCCTTTCCCATTCTATTTGTTCCCCTCTATTTCTTTGCATTGATCACTCTGGAGGGCTTTCTTATCTTTACTTGCTATTCGTTGAAACTCTGCACTCTGAAGGGCATATCTTTTCTTTTCTCCATTAATCACAATGGTGGAGTAGTATTCAGCAGAAACATTGGGACCTACTGCCTGTGGACAATTGTGTGCTAAGTGGGTATTGTCTAGACTTGACGCCATCACTTTGTGAGAAGAAAAGTCTCCATACATCCATGTACTTAACCCAAGTTTTAAATATTAAGAAAAAAATATTCACATTTCCCTATTGGACATGAACCTGAGCAAACTACAGGAGATAGTGAAAGATAAGGGAGCTTACTGTCCTGCAGTCCATGGAGTCATAGAGTCAGACACGACTTAGCAACTAATCAACAACCAAATCAAGACACTGTGGACAATACTCAATAGAAATCCATGTACCCCCATCTCCTGCTTTAGAAGTAGAGCACAATTAAGATTTTGGCTTCACCTGGGGCTTTTCAATTAAGAAATTTCAAATGTACTTTTATTGAGGCCTTTATATACCTCCTAGTAGTTTACAACAGATTTTCCTTCCTTATGTCATCTTCAAAATTAATTACACGGTAATAGTGTTACCTGAGAAAGGAGAAGGATATTCATATTTGAAGACGAAGCCAAGTGCCTACATGAAAGATAGAATGAATACTCAGCCCAGCTTGTTACAGCCATGCTCTATTTAGAAGATATTGGTATTCTCATGCAGTGCCTTTATAACCATCTCTGGGATTTATGGCAGTTAAAGCATTATCTAAATGAGCAGATGAACAAAATAAAGTGAAAGTCTCTTACATGACTAACTGTAAAATATCATAAAACAAATAAATTAGTTCAATTGTATTCTTCAAATGACATTTTCAGAGCAATGCTTTTGCTTAATGTCTTTTTGAAGGAAGAATTGCTAGGCTCTGCTGAAAGGAGTGCATTTTGAAAACTGTTCCTTGATAATTGTCACTGATACGTTTCTAATTTACAAAATGTTCTGCCTAGAAATGAAGAGCACCCTTTGCTGTACTGTGGGTGACAGAAAACGCTTTATTGGGGCTGTGATTTCTGAAATAGTGGAGGTTTATCTGAACCGTTTGTAACCGCACAGGAGGCAGAACGTGTGAAACAGGTAGGAAACGGAGCCATTACATACGGGTAATTCCAGGAATATTCAAATCGGCTGATCTCAAAGAATAACCTCACATTTCAAGTCAGCATAAGACGCACCAGCGGGGTGTCACTGCAGCTACAGTCAAGAGCACACCATAGGATCAGAGGCGTTTTCAGGAGCTATGAACCTCACAACGGCATATCAGAAAATCTCTGGTGCTTTCACTCTGATGTGTTTCAAGAGCAGAATAGTAAGGGGAAGAGACCTGTGTAGGCCAGTAGACTGAGGCATAATGAGGGCTGATGTCCATTCTCCTGGGTGCCAATGTCTGCTCTCCCTGTCTATGAAGAAAGGCATGCAGGTATAAAAAAGGTGGAAACCCATGTACGGGGGTGAGGGTGGGGGCTCCTCACATTCTGGGGGTTGAGGGGTAATATCACTGTTTTCTGAGATCCAGACTAGAGCGGACTGGAGAAATCAAAGACCTAGCTCTCCTGATTTGAGTTATTGCAGCCTGGGAACCTGCATTGGTTGCAGTGTTGAGATCACTAACAAGCAGGAATATTTTAGAAGTTTTCTTTAACATCTTCTAAGGATACAGGTCCACTTAGGTCATTAGCAGAATGGAAAGAGGGAAAAGTGTCAAAACAGTAACTTTCAACAAATATGTATTGAGCAGCTATTTTGCATCTGACTCTGTTCTGGATTTTGTGAATGTAGAAGTGAATAGAGCAGATAGAGAACTTGCTCTCCTGGAACTTATCTTCGAGTGATTTTTCACCAGAGAACATAAAGAAATGAATTTTAACCCTGCCCCAATTTGAACCTAATCCAGCATAGGTAGAGATTTCTTACTTAGCTGTAGCTATTTCCTTTCCACGACCATAACAGATAATCAGAGCTTTAGCTATAACAGATGCACAAATAAATATTTGTAGAAACTTGTAGTAGAAACTTGCAGTAAATTGATGTTTTTTTAAATCAAGTTTCAAGGCTTTATTTTATTTTTGAAAACCAAATTTACATTAGTGTAGTATCCCTGTGCAGGAGAGCCTGTAAGCCCTCCTGACATTGTGGTGCGGAGGGATGATGCTGTGATGAATAATGGTGGTACCTACGAAAGGTAGAGGATTTCTTGGAGCGACCCTAGTGAAATGCCATATGAACCCTCCCTTTCTTTTCATGGAAAGGTCAACCACTGCCTGTCTGTTGCTGTGTCTGTAACGTCTCACTTAAGTAATCTCTCTGCTCATGTGTACCTGGAGTTTTGAGTTGGGCCCAGAAGGCAGCTAGCAATCACTCTCCTTCTCTAATCTAAGCAATGCAAACCTGTCAGGAGTGTGACTCCTAGTAAAGACTACCTTTCTTTGAAATATCAAGTTACCATAGGGCAACATGAAAATAAGTGAAGTTCCAGATAGAAATTTCTCTGGGTAGTTTTGAAGGATAACTACCACTGGCTAAATACAAAGGAGAATTAATTAATCCCCACACTAATCTGCTCTGATTCAACAACTACTCATCAAGATGCTACATGTGCAAGAAACAATTCTAGGGACAGGGACTAGGGTAATAAACAAAACAAGTAAGGTAGCTGCTCTTATGGAATAAGGGAAATACAAATCAGTAGTCGTGCAATGAGTTATTTAATTATGCATGTGACTTGTGCTGCTAAAAAGAAATAAAGGATGCCATCAGAGAGTGAAGCAGCAGAACTGGTGCCATAGACAGCCCATTCTGAAGCTTGAAGCTTGAACTATAAACCTCTAAAATCCTTAAAGTTACCTGCAGATTCGTCTGGGTCAGCAGGTGCCCTCTTGGTGGAGAAAACTGCAGAGAGCCATCTATCTCTGTGGGTTCTGACCTTCACTTAAACTGGTGTTATCTTGCTAGACTCAGTGCTATTTGAAAGATATTTCAAGATATTTATGCATCTCGTTTTAAAGGAGTAGGTTCATCCAAGTAAAATCTGTCATATGGGCAGAAATAGGAAGCTGTGTTCAAGGAAGTGAACAGAACCCGTGTAGCTCAGACAAGCTATACTAGAGACAGAACGTAGAGTGACGATGCATTCCACAAGCTGACCGTCAGAGTCTTACCTCTAGTTGAAGACCCCAGTACTTTTCCTGAGAGTTTCTGGGAGTCACTGAAAGGTTCCAGGCCCATGGATAACAAATCAGATTTTCATTTTGCAAAGATCATCTCGGGTGTAATATAGAAAATATTTTGGAAAGGAGTAGAAGTGTCTGGGTCAAAGCAGGAAGGGGAATCTTGCAGTCAGCAGGTTAGGGTTATGCTGGCATTGACTAAAATTTTGACAGGGCAGTGAGGGTGGGGGAGGAGGGAGTAATAAGACTTGATGATGCTTTAGATATGAAAATTTATAAATGTCCTTAATATTTGCTATTTTTCCCATAGTGTATTCTAGAACTCAGAACAAATATAAGTTTATTGGAGGACATCATATTTTTTTAGAAGTAAGTCTTTTAATCATTTTTAACAATCTTCTTTTCTGAGAGTAACTAATTACAATTTTAATTTTGGTGGTTTGATCCCATAAGAGTTGTATTTTCACCATCCCAAAGTCTGGTTGAAATAAAAATCTTGAAGTCAGAAATAACAAAAAATGGCACATAAAATATTTTTGCTAGCTTAAGGAAAGGAGTGGATACGTTTGAATTTTCTCTTGGTATACCAGAACATTTGGAGTCCCCAAATCTGTCTTTAAGAAGATAGGGTAAGATGTATGGAAAGAGTAACGTGGAAATTTACATCGCCATATGTAAAATAGACAGCCAACGGGAATTTGCTGTCTGGCTCAGGAAACTCAAACAGGGGCTCTGTATCACCTAGAGGGGTGAGATGGGGTGGGAGATGGGAGGGAGGTTCAAAAGGGAGGGGTCACATGTATACCTATGGCTGATTCGTGTTGAGGTTTGACAGAAAACAGCAAAATTCTGTAAAGCAATTATCTTTCAATGAAAAATAAATTAGTTTAAAAAAATACAAAAAAATGGACAGAAATATCTTGAAATTATAACAAAATGATGACAATCTAGTAGCATGGAAAATGCTGTCTACATATCTTTTACTCCCTCAAATTTCATGAAATGTGTGTTGTACATTATGATCTATTTTTTAGAATGAACAAAAATAGCAGACAATATAAGTACTGATCAAGATTTTTTAATTGGTTCAAGTATATTCTACAAAATATGGAAATATCACTTGAGTTATTTACAGTTTTTCTTATTGTAAACATCTCTGTACAAACATCTTAGCACAAATAGCCTACTTTTGCTATGAATATTTTTCTGCACATCAGTTTGGCAGATCAATGACTATGCACATACTAAAATTTCTAATTCAAATTTATAAATTATCTCTCAGGCATACATTTGGTACGTGATATTTCTGCAAGTTGCATTACTGCGTAGCTACATAATGTTCCTTTTTACTGACAAGCAATAACTTCTCATGTCAATACTTTAAGGTGGAAAATATGTCTTATTCACTTTCTTTCAACTAATACCTTTGTTTATATGCCATTTTGCTCATATTGAATTATTTCCCTTTGATGAATGATCAGGAGTACGATTACTTGATCAAATGTGAAGTGTTTTCGTGTTTCTTGCTCTGCTCAGCATATTGTTTCCCAAAAGTTTTAGGGCACTGTTTTTGCCTCAGTATCATTTGCCTCAGTATTAGTTACCAACTTTTCTGTTTTACAGTCCAATTTACTTTTAAAAAGTATATACACTTTAAAAGATATAGAGAATTTAGAATATTAGACAAATAAAAGAAAAAAGAATTAATCTTGCTACTATTTAGAGGTAACCACTCAAATGCTTAGCTAACACACTTCCAGATGTTTTTGACATGAATATGTGTGTGAGTGGGCACCCCAGCTGGCTCAGTGGTAAAGAAGTCACCTGCCAATGCAGGAGATGCAAGAGATACGGGTTCATCCCTAAACTGGGAAGATCCCCAGGAGTGGGACATGGCAACACACTCCAGTATTCTTGCCTGGAAAATTCCATGGACAGAGGAGCCTGGTGGGTTACAGTCCAGGAGATCACAATGAGTCGGATATGACTGAGCGGCACGCGCCCGCGCACACACACACACACACACACACACACACACACACACGTGTGTAACTATATGTGTAATTTTTCCTCAAAAGTGAAGATTGTCCAGCATAGACTACAGTGAACTAATTTAAATATGTGATGTGTTGTAGATATTTTCATGTTTTAGACACTCATTTATATTCACAACTTAATATCTCATTGATGTTCTACCTGTGTTAAGTGTCACAGGCTTTATTTACTTAATGGATTACCTAATTTGGAAAATGAGTCAACATTTGTGTGTGGCATCTTCTTACTTATAACCACACACACATACACAAAGAATTCACAGAAGAGAAATGAATAAGAAAAATTCAATGATTCAAACTAATAACATATTACATAGTCATTAGAGGAATAAAATCAATATTATGCATCATAGAATGAAATATTGACAATAGGATATTATAACATTCTGTTAGTTTAGAATAGAATAAACTGAGCTAAGTTGCTTGTGTATTCTGATTTTATTTTGAGTTATAAATGCCACTATATTGCCAAAAATCTGGAAAAGTAAAAAAGTACATTGCATAAATATGGAATGTGTTTTTAATCTGTTAGAATCCTGTCATTTTAGTTATAAGTACTAACTAGTTTTAGAAGTATTGGCAGTTATTTAATACTGTTCATTTTCAAGTATAATTATTGAAGCATTAAAGTTAAGGAATTATTTCATGACTTACACTGAAGTAGCAAACAAGGTAAATATTTGACAGGTATAGAAGTATCTTTTCAGAAAATAATTAAACATCAACACAAAATCCTTCTTTACTGCAAAGGAGATCATCAACAAAGTAAAAAGGCAACCTATGGAATGGGAAAAGCATTGACAAATCATATATCTAATAAGAGACTAATATACAAAATATAGAGATAATTCGGACAACGAAATAGCAAAAGAGCCTAAACAATCTGATTTAAAAAAAAAAAAAATGGGCAAAGGATTTGAATAGACATTTCTCCAAAGAGGGCATACAGCTGGCCAAAAGGTAAATAAACAGTTGCTCACCCTTATTTATCATCAGGAAAATGCAAATCTTTGATTTGCACAATGGGCTATTTCCTCACATACTGTGGAAAGGCTACTATCAAAAAACCTGGGACATAGCAAGTGTTGGCAAGGAAGTGGAGAAAAGAGAATTCTCGTGCATCATTGGTGGGAGTTTAAATTGGTATAGGCACTATGTAAACCAGTATGGAAATGCCTTAAAAAAATAAGATATAGACCCATAATATGATCCAGCAATTCCACTTCTGATTATTTATCTGAAGAAAATGAAAACACCAACTGGAAAAAATAGATGTACTTCTATGTTCATTGCAGGATTCTTCATAATAGCCAAGACAACTTATGTGTTCACTGATGGATGAATGGATAAAAAAGATGGACTCAATGGAATATTATTCAGCCATAAAAAGAATGTTTTTTTTTTTCTGTTTTGAGGATATTTTATTTTATTTATTTATTTTTTTTTAAGATTGGATGCATGAGACAAGTGCTCGGGGCTGGTGCACTGGGATGACCCAGAGGGATGGGATGGGGAGGGAGGTGGGAGGGGGGTTCAGGATGGGGAACACATGTAAATCCATGGCTGATTCATGTCAATGTACGGCAAAAAACACTACAATATTGTAAAGTAATTAGCCTCCAACTAATAAAAACAATTGGGAAAAAAATAAAAAGTAAAAAAATAAAATAAAATAACAAGAATGATATTTTGCTACTTGAGACAACATGATTAAACCTTGAGGGCATTATGTTAAGTGAAGTAAGTCTGAGAGAAACTAGTATCTTACGATCTCACTTGAATGTGGAAGGAAAAACAAGAACAACAGCATCAATAAAAACTAAATTTATGGATACAGGTTGGTGCTTGCCAGAGGAGGGGCATGGAAGGTAAGAGAAGTAGATGAAGACAGTCAAAAGGTCATGACTTCAAGTTATAAAAGAATTAAATAATGGGAATGTAACACACAGCATTAAGACTGTAGTTAATAATTCTGTGTTAAATATTTGGAAGTTTCCAAAAGAGTAGATCTTAAAATCCCTTATAACAAGGAAAACAGAACAAAACAAAACTGTAACTATGGGTAGAGACAAATGATAACTAATCAATCTTATTGTGGTGATCATTTCACAATGTATACAGATTTTTGATCATTACGTTGTAAACCTGAACTAATATGTCAATTACACTGCAATAAAATAAATTTTTAATAAATTTAGAATATTATTCTTAAATAACAGCTTTAAAATCATTCTCTAATAATATTTTTTTAGAACCAGATATCCTGGAATGTGAAGTCAGGTGGGCCTTAGAAAGCATCACTATGAACAAAGCTAGTGGAGGTGATGGAATTCTAGCTGAGCTATTTCAAATCCTGGAAGATGATGCTGTGAAAGTGCTGCACACAATATGCCAGCAAATTTGGAAAACTCAGCAGTGGCCACAGGACTGGAAAAGGTCAGTTTTCATTCCAATCCCAAAGAAAGGCAATGCCAAAGAATGCTCAAACTACCGCACAATTGCACTCACCTCACATGCTAGTAAAGAAATGCTTAAAATTCTCCAAGCCAAGCTTCAGCAATATATGAACCGTGAACTTCCACATGTTCAATATGGTTTTAGAAAAGGCAGAGCAACCAGAGATCAAATTGCCAACATCCTCTGGATCATCGAAAAAGCAAGAGAGTTCCAGAAAAACATCTATTTCTGCCTTATTGACTATGCCAAA
Organism: Cervus canadensis; assembly: GCF_019320065.1. Classification (NCBI taxonomy): domain Eukaryota; kingdom Metazoa; phylum Chordata; class Mammalia; order Artiodactyla; family Cervidae; genus Cervus; species Cervus canadensis. Next base: position 34,357,116 of record NC_057418.1, on the reverse strand, counting down.
GGCTTTGTGTGATCACAATAAACTGTGGAAAATTCTTCAAGAGATGGGAATACCGGACTACCTGACCTGTCTCTTGAGAAACCTGTATGCAGGTAAGGAAGCAACAATTAGAACTGGACATGGAACAACAGACTGGTTCCAAACAAGAAAAGGAGTCCGTCAAGACTGTATATTGTCACCCTGCTTATTTAACTTATATGCAGAGTACATCACGAGAAACGTCAGGCTGGATGAAGCACAAGCTGGAATCAAGATTGCTGGGAGAAATATCAATAACCTCAGATATGCAGATGACACCACCCTTATGGCAGAAAGTGAAGAAGAACTAAAGGGCCTCTTGATGAAAGTGAAAGCGGAGAGTGAAAAAGTTGGCTTAAAGCTCAACATTCAGAAAACTAAGATCATGGCATCTGGTCCCATCACTTCATGGCAAATAGATGGGGAAACAGTGGAAACAGTGGCTGACTATTTTTCTGGGCTCCAAATCACTGCAGATGGTGATTGCAGCCATGAAATTAAAAGACACTTACTCCTTGGAAGGAAAGTTATGGCCAACCTAGATAGCATATTAAAAAGCAGAGACATTACTTTGACATCAAAGGTCCATCTAGTCAAGGCTATGGTTTTTCCAGTGGTCATGTATGGATGTGAGAGTTGGACTATAAAGAAAGCTGAGCACAGAAGAATTGATGCTTTTGAATTGTGGTGTTGGAGAAGACTCTTGAGAGTCCCTTGGACTGCAACGAGATCCAACTACTCCATCCTGAAAGAGATCAGCCCTGGGTGTTCATTGGAAGGAGTGATATTGAAGCTGAAGCTCCAATACTTTGGCCACCTGATGTGAAGAGCTGAGTCATTTGAAAAGACCCTGATGCTGGGAAAGATTGAGGGCAGGAGGAGAAGGAGATGACAGAGGATGAGATGCTTGGATGGCATCAACAACTCAACTCATCAAACTCATGGGTTTAGGTAGGCTCTGGTAGTTGGTGATGGACAGGGAGGCCTGGCGTGCTGCGGTTCATGGGGTCTCAAAGAGTCAGACACAGCTGAGCGACTGAAATGAACTGAACTGAATAATATTTCTTTAACTTTTTTACAGTTCCTATGCTACAAGTCTTGGAATTTCATTCTATTTAGAATTTTTTAGAAACCATTTCTTAGGAAATTTTATTTTTTCAGTAGTCTTAGACTCTAGTATAGTTCGGGAATATTTCAGATGATGAATACTTGAACTACACAGCTTCCAATTAGCTTCACAAATTTGAATACAGACATGACATTTACATGCAGAATTCTGGAACCAGGAACCATTAGTGATTCAACAAGTAGAGTGGTTTTCTACCTGCAAGGTGAAAGGACTGTCTGAAAATGCTAGAAATTCCTAAGTCAGAAATCATATTATTCATTTGAAAACTACTATTTTATTTTGGAAAATAATGAAAGATTGTTCTCTCTAGCAATCTGTTATACATAAGCATTAAGTTTATATATAACAACAAATATAACTCTCTGATTTTTCATTTCTAAGATGTTGAGAAGTTTCCAGATTGATGATACAAGTTTTATTCTGAAGTGATTTTAAAACCCTTTTATTCTGTCACAGGGCCTAGCAATGGGGCATTGTCAAAATTACAGGATTGGAGATGTACAAAATGCAGCCAATATTCAATTCATGAAATTACTCATATTATCACACACGGAAGTGAAAACGTGAAAGTGTTACTTGCTCAGTTGCGTCCGATTGTTTGCGACCCCATGGCATGTAGTCTTCCAGGCTCATCTGTCTGTAGAATTCTCCAGGTAAGAATACTGGAGTGGGTTGTCATTCCTTCTTCAGGGGATCTTCCCTAGACACGAATCAAACCTGGATCTCCTGCATTGCAGGCAGATTGTTCACCATCTGAGCCACAGAGAAGACAACCAGGCTACAAGTTAGTGGAAATTGTAGAAATAGGACAGACAGTAACAAACCACTCCAAGGACAAGTCCAGGAAGGAGGCTATATCTCTGGTCTCAGAGCTGTATCTCTGGTCCAGCCACAGGCCTCAGAACAAGTGTGATCAGGAAGTCATTCCCTGCTCCCATGGGGCCTCTGGGAGCATTTTCCTGGAACAGCTCATGGCAGCCTGGAGTCAAGTCCTGAGCAAATGGCCTTCAAGTCTCCTGGTTCAGTGGTCTCATTTTAAGGAGTTTATCAGCAGGATGTAGGGTTATGTCCCATGGGTTTTTGTCTCTATCAGTTGCTGTTTCTGCACATACAGAAAATCTTCCCGTGTATGCTAGCAAATAAATTTCTTATCTAATGTAACACTGGATTTATCATGCTAAGATTGTCTGTCCTATATCAAGCATTTCAAAACAACTAATATGGAAGTCCACATTGGCCACTGTGACCCTATAGTGAATTGCTTGGCATTCCTGAATGCTTATAAGTTTCACACAAGATGTGTTGAACTCCTAACACACAAAAAATTACAGCATAGCAGCTTTGGAGAAAGTAACTTAGTTCACTTTATTAACAGCAAATACATAGCAGGCAAAGAATGAGATGCTCATTAACTGAAAATATATCTCATTACATTATATTCAGACTAGCAGCCCTAATAGAGTAATGTATATTTCAAAATAGAACAAATACTTTCTCAAGATGTCTCCTGAAGATGCTATGCCATGAGGCCAAGTCTGCCCATGTCAGGACATGGAAGAGAGTTAAATGCCCATCAGCTGATGAATGGATAAAGAAGATGTGGTCCATATATAAATTAAAATGTTACTCAGCTGTAAAAAGGAATGGAACTGGGTCATAGGTAATGATATGGATGTACCTAGAGTCTGTCCCACAGAGTGAAGTAAGTCAGAAAGAGAAAAACAGTATCTTATATTAACACATATGTATAGAATCTAGAAAAATGATACTGATGAGCCTATTTTCAGGGTAGGAATAGAGATGCAGATATAAAGAATGGACATTTAAACATGGGAGCAAGGAAAGGTTGGAGCAAATTCAGAGAGTGGCATTGACATATATACACTAGAAAAATATAAAATAGATGGCTTGTGGGGGGCAGCTGTGTAGCACAGGGAGCTCATCTTGGGGTTCTGCTCTGATCTAGAGGAATGGGAGGTGGAAGAGGGTGGGAAGGAGGTTCAAGGGGGAGGGGATGTATGTGTACTGATGGCTGATTCACTTTGTAAAGCAATTATCCTCCAATAAAAAAAGAAACATCGAGGTCTCTTCTTCATGACCCTTGTCTTCCTAATCATAATGTGTCACCTCCAAAGGTCTTGTCCAACTCTGCAGCCCCATGGACTGTAGCTCACCAGGCTCCTCTGTCCCTGGAATTCTCTAGGCAAGAATACTGGAGGGCCTAGCCATTCCCTTCTCTAAGGGATCTTCCCAACCCAGGGATTGAACGCAGGTTTCCTGCATTGTAGGCAGATTGTTTACCGCCTGAGTAACCAGGGAAGCTCTACTCAGCATGATGCATGCATACATGGTAAGTCACTTCAGTCATGTCCAATCCAACCCTTTGTGAGCCCATGGACTAGAGCCCACCAGGCTCCTCTGGCCATGGGATATTCCGGGCAAGAGTACTGGAGTGGGTTTCTATGCCCTCCTCCACAGGATCTTCCTGACCCAGGGATCGAACCTGCATGTTTTATGTCTTCTGCATTGGCAGGCAAGCTCTTTAACACTAGTTCCACCTGGGAAGCCCACTCATCATGATAAATAATCAATAAAACTGAAATAAATGGATTGACCACATTATGAGCTATTTTGCCTACATATCCTAAGTATAGCCTGGGGGGAAGATGACCGACCATGCATGAAAAAAAGGATTGTGGGGTTATCAGTGGCCAGGACTGGCAGCTGCCAAATATTTTAATACTGTGGGAATGTGCCTAGCTCACACTAACAATTCATCGCTAGTAATTTGGATCCATAGCTTAAACTGAGAGCACACTAAATTTCTGGTGTATTTAATGAAGAAAAACAGTCAGTGTTAAACTCTGCACCAGACAGACGGTGGAATCCAAGAATTCTCAGTTCAGTGCCCTGTCGTGAGTTAGAGACTGGCCATGGTCCTCCTTGAGTAAAACTTTCATGTTCCCTTCCTAAGTATGCCACATTTAATTTTCTCTTCCGTCAGTCCATTACCTGGTGTAGAAAATAGAAGGTCAGAATTCATTTTTTATTTGACATAAGACATTATATTTCTTGAAGTCAGGTCTCCATAATTGAAAAATGAGAGCACCAAAGTGTCAGGCTACCGACTACATTTTTCTTTTTCAAAGGAAAATTCGAAAAAAAAATTTTTTTAATAAAATCTCAGGGTTGCAAAGAACCTCTGGTGTCATCGAATTGTGAAAGAATGTGTTTAAGCATTCTTTGCTAATAGCCACGCTTGAGCCCTGCAGGCCTGGGTACCAGCACTCCTTGGAACACTTTACTGCATCAAATAGTGTTGCTCTTAGGGCTTTACAGGCTCGTTAAGGCTTGGAGTGTGTCTGAAGGTCTTAAATTAGCTTCTTAGTCTATGTGAGAAAATATTTTGATGAGGATTAATCAAACATATAGAAAGACTTCCCCACCCCCCTTACATGTTTTGGAGAAAAACAAGTAAACTGTATGCACGGGCCCTACCTAGCAGCAAGTTGAAATTCCACAAGTAGATATGTTAGGTACGATTCACGAGAAAATATAATAACATATCAATAGACATCTATACTGTACCTGGCGCTGTCAATTTTCTAAAGGATCAGCTATTCCTAACTTCCCTTGCTGCTGCCTACTGTTACAAAGACAAAAGTCCTGCTTGTTTAGCAACTTTTATGAAGGGCAATATAATTCTGGGCATTTCATAAATGCTTTCAATTTTTTGACACAACAAGCAGAACTTGATGAATCTTCTTTCTTCTTCTTGAGCTGACTACGGAAGCAATGTTTAGACCAGAAGAAGCTATTTTGTGACCATGACTTGGGGGCTGGGTAGGGGGGTGGTGCAAAGCAAGTAACAAAAATGTGATCCCGGACTCCTGTTTCTGTGGGGACACCAAGAAGGAAATGAGGTGAACAGAATCTTTTGTTAAGTCACTGTTTATAGATTTCTGTTTTTTTATGGCTGAATGAACACTGATACACACACCAATAATATTAAATGTTTCTGTTTTGATACAAGCTCTACAAATGATCATTGTATTGATGACATTAAGTATCTGTGGTGTGTCGTCTATAGGAGCAATTGAATCAATGTCTGATTGATATTTTCAGCATGAGATATTTTCACTGTTGTTTTTCTTTCTTGGTTTTATTTACTATATTACAATTTACACGAAGTAAAATGAGCAAATCAGCTCAATGATGTTATATATATCCACCAACAGTTTCAATATTTAGAATTTTTATATCTCTGAAGAAAGTTCCCTCATGTTGCTTTTTAATCAACACCTCCCAGCTGTTGCATCATCACTTATCTGACTTCCATCACTGTTTAATTTTTATTCATTTTAGAAGTAAACTCATGTGTTTAGAACATCCTTCAGATGTGCCCACATCCATAAACTCAGCCTTATCTAATGTTATCTTCCTCCAACCTTAGGTTAAAGCTTGTACAATCCTAACAGTTGCTAGGCTGCAGGGCTACTGGTTAGCATCCTCTTGAGCCATCTGCCCAAGGGGCTGTCACGGACCTTCAGGCACAAAGGGTCAGCTGCTTTCAGTGACTTAAGACAGAATGACTTGAAAATGCAGTGTTGTCAGTTTAACCAGATTCAACCAGATATTCCTAGTCTAAATTTCAGGATCCCATTCTTCCTCAAAGGATGCTCTTTCACAGGAGAACGTTGGCAAGGTTGAATTCAACTGCTATTGCCCTTCAGCCAGCCCTATTCTTACACTGTGTGCTTGGCTTCAGCAGCATCAGCCATTTGGGTAGAATAAATAAGAGATACTTACCGGGCTGTGTTGGGCACTCTGTGGCTCTCAGACCTTGAGGCGAGCTGATACGTAGAAGTCTGAGTTTGTCATATTCTATTTGTAATTGCCCAAATGCACTCAAAAGAACCCATTCCACACTCTTTATAGCCACCACCACAGCCATAACAGTTAAGTTTAACAGCCTCTAAGGTTCCCAAGGCATTTTCTGCTGCTGTCACTTCATCACAATTAACCTTAGGTGATAATTTGATTAATTACGATGGCAGTGTATACCATGGACTACTAGCTTCCCAGTTCCCAAAGAGTTCAGCTCTGCATTCATCCTCAGAACGTGGCCAAACCAATTGTGAAATTCCATCTTTATGATCAATCTCATGGGGCAGTGCCCAGTGATGCTTATTCTGCATTAGTTAGGATCCAATAAGGAGAGAAAAATCCTCTGAGTGATATGAACATGGAAATATTAACACAAAGAATTATTAACAGGAAATCAAAATAACAGGGGATTATCCAGTAAGGAATATAAAACTAGGAGGCATACGGAGTGATCTCAGGTTGATTGAGCACTAGAAACGAGGCTGTCTTCACCAGGGCTGAGACCCAGAATGCATTGGAGGTGCAGCCGTAGAGACTGGATGTTGGAGAAGTTCTTTAAGTGCTATCCTGGTGGAGTTCTGTGACATGACTTCTGGAAGATAACCACCCATGGGAGGAACCATTCCCTGAAACCAACGGAAAACTGTCCAGGAGATCCCTGGGGAGGTGTTCAAGGGAAGGCATGCAGACAGGGGCATAACATTGGAGGGGGAGACAGGAAAACAGGTTCTGAGGATGTGCCCAGTCTCAGCACTCCACTGTGAAGGGGCTTGAGGACCACGGGCTGAAAGTGGTCACAGGAATGGCCTTGAGGATGGCACGCTGCTATCAAGCTGCCTGAGAAGATGCTGGCAGATGCTGGCATGGCAGATGATGCCAGGTGCTGCTGGCTTCCCAGTGCAGAAGGAAACTCCACACACTGCAGGAGCCTGACAGATGGGCTGCCCAGAACCAGGCGGAGAAAAGCCCTTCCTCCTTCACTGTCTCTGCTCTCCACTGACCAAACATAACGTCTGCAAACTAGCAAAGAAAAGACATTTCAAGAACCCATCTATATTTCTCCAAGACAGGTAATGAAGGATGGACTTGAGGATGAATAAACTGATAATCGTCACAATGAAGAAGAAAAACTGAAAGAAAATGTTTATAAAATTTATTAGACGTTAGCAGGAGACACAAGTTCAATCCCTGGATCAGGAAGATCCCCTGGAGAAGGAAATGGCAACCCACTCCAGTTTTCTTGCCTGGAGAGTCCCATGGACAGAGGAATATGCTACAGTACAGTCTGGCTATATGGATTCGCACAGAGTTGGACATGACTGGGCGACTGAGCAGACATGCAAAAATAACATAAAATAGAAGACTGAAAGAACCTTGGAATAAGCAACATAAAAATTAAGCTAATTAATTACATAAGTGAACATACACATGCACACACACTTACTTATACCTGAACATGCCTAGACATGCACGACAGTAAAAATTTTCAAGCATTAAATATTTTAAAAATACTTATAGTCTCCAAAGATAGAATTAGAGATTTCCTATGAATAAAGGAGAGCCAGATTGGCATCAGACATCTTGTCAGTAGCTAGTGTAGTTGTTCAGTCGTGTCTGATTCTTTGCAGCCCCATGGACTGTAGTCTGCCAGGCTCCTCTGTCCGTGGGATTTTCCAGGCAAGAATACTGGAGTGGGTTGCCATTTCCTTCTCCAGGAGATCTTCCCTATCCAGGGATCGAACCTGGGTCTTCCACACTGCAGGCAGACTCTCTACCATCTGAGGTACCAGAAGAGTAGATATAAATATAGGATAGAGAAATATCTTTAAAATATAACAAAAAATAACCCTCATCTAGCCTCCTATCCATGTCAAACTATAATGCAAGTGTGAGAGTGATATAACATTTTTAGACATGTAAAGCAATTTCACTTTATGTAGATATTTTTTTCCGAAAAATCCATGGAGGATATGTTTTTTCAAGACAAACAAATTAATCATGAAATATAAGCATCTGAAATGGCATCAACAATGTGAAGGAAAATAGTAAAATAAAAACTGAGATTTAAAATTGGTAAATTATGGACCAAAATTACAGATCATATCACCTTAGAAGAAGTGAGGAAGGAAACTAAATGGGTGAAATAATTAGGTACATGGCAAAATGATAAATATTTACCCAAAAAAAACGGACCATAGAAATTTTGAAAACTTCAACAAATGTCAGCTAACAGAAGAAACGTAAGCAAATGGAAAACACAGTCAATAGAGCATATGAAAGACAGGGCAGGAATGAGTACAAATACACACGCAGTAACAATAACTGTGAACGGATTAAAGTCACCTAGTGAAGACAGACCATCAGAAGAACCTACGTAAGTGAAGCGCATCAAAACCTCAGTTACACAAGAACCTCTAAATGCTGCTGCTGCTGCGAAGCCGCTTCAGCCGTGTCCGACCCTGTGCCACCCCATAAAGTGCAGCCCACCAGGCTCCCCCGTCCCTGGGGTTCTCCAGGCAAGAACACTGGAGTGGGTTGCCATTTCCTTCTCCAGTGCACGAAAGTGAGAAGTGAAAGTGAAGTCGCTCAGTCGCGTCTGATTCTTTGCGATCCCATGGTCTGTAGCCTACCAGGCTCCTCCGTCCATGGGATTCTCCAAGCAAGAGTACTGGAGTGGGTTGTCATTTCCTTCTCCAATCTCTAAATGAAGGAATATAAATGCTAACAGCGTGACAATGAGCATAAACAATAAAATATAATCCAAGTTGAAAATAGTATAAAATGAGAAAAATTTACTTTGCTGAAAGGTACAGTTGTTTAATATTCAGCAGTCATTAATTTTAGGCACCTAAAATATAGGTTTGATTTATGTAAAACAAAAACTTACAGAGTTCAATAAAAATATGAATCCATTATTTACAGTGTAAATTTATAACAATGATATGTCAGAAATTAGAAGACCTTTCAAGGGAAAAGGGCACCAATATAGAAGACTCGAATTTCATATTTACATTGTATCAGCTCAGTTTAGTCCCTCAGTCGTGTTCAACTCCTTGTGACCTCATGGACTGCAGCACGCCAGGCCTCCCTGTCCATCACCAACTCCCAGAGTTTACCGAAACTCATGTCCTTTAAGTCGGTGATGCCATCCAACCATCTCACCCTGTCGTCCCCTTCTCCTCCTGCCTTCAATCTTTCCCAGCATCAGGGTCTTTTCAAATGAGTCAGCTCTTTGCATCAGGTGGCCAAAGTATTGGAGTTTCAGCTTCAACATCACTCCGTTGTATACCTAAGAGCATAAAGAAGCAGAAACATCTATGCTTAGTCACTCAGTCATGTCCAGCTCTTTGTGACCCCGTGAACAGTAGCCCATCAGGCTCCTCTGCCCATGGGATTCTCCAGGCAAGAATACTGGAGTGGGTTGCCATTTCCTTCTCCAAAACATCTATATATAATGGTTATCTCATAATAGAGAGCATATAAATGGCATTGATTATCTCAGCCAATTGGGCATATTAATATTTAATTTTGAAAATTTTAAAACTTCACTAGTTACACATATTTTAAAATTTAACAATAAATCTGTTAAGGATAAATTGAGCGTGTATATATAAAACTTTGAACAAAGTCAGGCAGAATTCAGACTGTTCCATTTGTCTACTGGGGCCTTTTGACTTTTCCTAATAACTTGTGCAAAAATTTATTTGTGATGAATTTCCAATATTGAAAAAAGACTCCTCATGTTATCCACACATGCATGCGTGTGTGTGCATGTACATATATGTGGGTATGTGTTTAGCCCAAGCAGAATTTAAAAGTTTCTTGGTGACTTTAATATGCAATGAAGTTTGAGCAACACCAAGAACATTTGTTACCAAGTGCTTTATAACTAAAGCAAGCATGAGCACTGGTATAGATAGAGCCCTTCTTCAGGAAGAATCTCAAAATCTAGGTTCCAGCCATTGATATGTCACTAACTTAAAGATGAAATGGCTTAATTTCTCTCCTTCAATGCCCGCTTTTGCAGATCTGAGATACAAGAGATGACATATTTATCTTAAAGAGTTAACTTGGGGATCAGATGCAATATTATATGTGAAAGTACCTGGGAGATTATAAAGCAGTCCAGCTTTATTGCATTGCTATTAAGTAATCCAATTTTATGGCCTAATTTAAAGAAGGAAATTGCTTTAGAAAGAATTATCTCCTAAATTGTTCAGATATTTTAATACAAACAGCACAAGGACACAGGATGAACATTTTTCCTAATCAATTTGTAATTAAATTACAGATAAACTTAACATAATATGTTAATGAAATAGTAAATAGCTGAAGTTGCCAAAAAGAAATCAGTTGAAAGACTTTTTCCCAGATGGAAAATTTTTTCCACATATATAACATAATATAACCCCTTAAGAATAAAGATGGTAGCTTGGCTTTGTTTAATTGTAGGGAGGAGCGTTTGCACATGGATTCCTAAAAATTGCTTAGCATTTCAAGGCATATATTTATTTATTTAGAGCTTTTGTTTTTAACTGAGATGAAATTCTACTAACATAGAACTCACCAATTTAACCACTTGAAAGTATACAATATTCTCAGTGATAAGTGGTCATCACCACTACCTAATTTCAAAACATTTTTATCACCCTAAAAAGAAAATATAATTCATTAAGCTCATTAAGCAGCCACTTCCTATTCCCTGGGTCGGGAAGATCCCCTGGAGAAGGGAACTGCTACCCACTCCAGTATTCTGGCCTAGAGAATTCCATGGACTAGTCCATGGGGTCTCAAAGAGTCGGACAGGACTGAGTGACTTTCACTTTCCCTTTCCTATTCCCTACTTTTTCTAGTCCCTGGCAGCCCTAGTCTCCTTTCTGTCTCTCTGAATTTGCCTATTCTGGACATTGAATCTAAATGGAATCATGCAACTTGTGTTTGGCTTCTTTCATTTAGATAATGCTATCAGGGTTCAAGCTTCAAGATGGCATGTAACCTTCCAATAAATAGAGAAACCCCTTTTGCTGTGGAATGGTGGCTCCAGGCAGTGTGGATGTCACTGGGACCATGTGGATACAATGGAAAGAAAGAGTTGATTATCATCAAAGATCTGATGAAGAAGAAGATGGAAAAGAAGATGATTTGGTAAAAAGGATTTGGTAAATCTGCTGTACTGGAAATGAATCTAGTACATTCATTTCAAAAGACAAAAACAAAAAGAGCCAGGACATAAGGCACTCAAAAAAAAAAAAAAAAGCTAATGTCTACAAATGTGAATTATGGGGATGATGGCTCAGTTGAAAGCTACCGTGATGTATCAGGCCCAAAACCTAAAGCCAGTGAGTAGTCTTTGCGCTCCTCACTTCCACCTCATCGCTGCTTCTATAGAACCACGGATTCACCTATGACTTCCAGACGTTGTCTCCGCAGCGGTTGGTGCAGATATCTGCTCCATCAGATTGCACTCCTGTGACGGTGGATTTATAAAAAGTCCTTGACATCAAACAAATGAATGTGTTAATCAGTTTTGAAAATAAGTATAACAGTAAATAGAATGTGGAATAATCCAGACTTCTTTTTTTTTTGTCCTGACTTCCAAACTTCTGAGGAAGCAAGAAATAAAGCACAAACTGTATTGTAAGAGTGGTTCTTCTGAAGTGCACAGTAAAAATGTCAAACAAGCATTATAGAGCAAAGAATTTACTTTCAAGTAGCTTTAAATTTGGTATCTTATCTTTGTTCAGAAAATAAGAAAAAATAAAATCACAAGTATTCATTGGGTAATTATTATTCAAAATCCTTTATATTTTATTTTCTAAAAAGGAAGAAGGAAATATTTCAGTTAACAATTATATGCTCCTTAGGCAGTTTTAGACATTTTAGGAAAAAAAATGTTTGTTTTTTTTTGTATGGCTTAAGAATGAATTATTGTTTTTCTCATTTAAATTAATTTTTAAAGACTTCTATCTAAAGACTCATTATACAATAAATATCTGAGAAAAACTTATTTTCAAGTAAGTGACTTTATTGGGTGCTATTTTAATCACTTTAATAACCATTCAAGCCAATTTCTCAAAAACAATCTTTGAATGTATGGAATTCACTGATGGTTGCATTGTAAATGGAAGCTGAAAGCTAAATTAATTTTATTTCAGATTTTTCTCATGATTTCTCCAAAAGTACTTACTAAGGCAAAGGAATATTAAGTTTCTAATCCGAGTCCATACACTTAATAAAGACCAAGATAGAAATGGAATTTCGATTCTTATTTCTAACTCATTGCTCTTAAAAATTTGTCTTTGGGAAATTTTTATCTAATTGAAGAGAAATATATTACAACTAATAACAGTTATTACTGCTCTTTGTAATTAATTGGTGACCCTGTTGAAGTCAATGTTTCCAGAAGTCACTGAAATCCACAGTGTAGTTATGTCAGAGTTTGGGAAAACTTGAACAAGATATTTCAAAAATTTATTATGCAACCCAAGAAAATAAGGTTATCCCAGTCTCAAAATTTAATGCCCATTTGAGATGCAGGGAGACGCTGAGATGAAGCATTTGTCAACAGGAAGATCAGAGAAATGTGATTATATATTAATGTTTTCACAACATTTATGTAAATAAGATGGTGCCTCCTCAGATATTTAGTTACATATATTTGGGTCAATTTACAATTGTTCATGACAGACTGTTTAATGAAGTTTATACAGATGAGTGGTAGCATATCACCATTAATAGTAAATATTTTTAAAATATTTGCAACAACTGAGGATAACAATTTTCTCTCATTTCAAACTAATTGCTTGGAATCTATCCCCTTTGGGGGACAATTGTTGATATCTTGCTTCTTATTAGAAACCTATCACTTTTTCATGATCTTTCTGATACTTTCTGTGACATTCAAGTAATGCTTAAAACAAATGTACACAAAAATATATCCTCATGAAATGGCCTTCCTCGCATTAAATATTTCAATTCCAGCCCCACTTTGGAATAAACGATATTATAAAAGTAATGCATTGATATTAATAGTATTAAAATACCAGAAATGTGAAATTAAAAAAAATTACAAAGTGCCTACCCCATCTCATTAATCCCACTTCACAGTAGTAAATACAGGCAAACATTTGACTTATAACTTCATGACATTCTGTCCATCTGACATTTTTGCATGAATGAGATAGATACTGTACCACAATCTGTCTTGGTTTATTGTTTGGGAGGAGAAGTGCTGGTATGTGTGTTGTTTTTGCTTTTTCTTTCACCTCAAAGCTCATTAGGGACATATACTAGTGTATGTTCACATATAACTATTTGTATTTTCTTTAGAAATCATTGCAACACATCATGACTTGCATTTCCTTCAGGTGTATATATCCTTTACTACTGATAATTGGCTCTCGGTTACTTCTATTTGTTCGTTCTCTATGTATCATCAGGATAGAAAATCTTTATATTCAACTTGAGTAACTTTAAGCTTACAATAGTGTCAATACCTAAAACTGCAGAGTTACACGTATTCTTACTCCTGGTGTTCAGTGCTGTCTTCACAGGGGGGTTACATGAATATCAGCCTTGAGAGGTTCTCCAAGATGACTTGAAAGAAAAGGCATATGATCTGAAATCTAGAGGGCTCATATTCTTAGCTCTGTCATTAAATGATCTTTGTGAGCTGAGGCTTTGATTATCTTGTGTGTAAATTAAGGGTATTAAACTAGATGATCCCTCAAATGATATTATTCTATGATTGTGCTTCACACAGCTAATCATTAATTTTCTCTTTTTTTAAAAGTAATTCTTTTGCAGATGGGTTTCTGCAGTGCCAGATTGTATATAATTTTCTTTACTAAAGGCGTTCTGGCTATTGAGCAAGAATATAATATTATGTATTCAAATAGATAAGCTATTTAAGATTACACATGTAGCAGAGATTTAGATTCATTATCTTTAATTCAAAATATTCTTCTATTTATAAAGTGTCAAAAGCCACTAGGTTTACTAGAGCATAGATACCTAACTCTTTCTGAAAATAAGGTTAGCACAGCTTATCAAAAATTATATTTAAACTCATCACAGTAAAAGCTTTCCTTGCCATCTTTACCATCTGTGATCATTCTATGTGATGTCCAGGACTTCATCATGGTCTGCTCTCAGGATGCTCCCTTCAGAGTCACAATCTTTCCTGCACACGAAGTCTAACACTTTCCTGAATTTGGAAAGAAGATATGCTACATAAGTTGATCTTAAATCAGCAAGTGTTACTTAATCTTTCATTATTCATCTATATGTCACAAATGTTTTGAACAGATGAAGCAGCAAGATACAAAAAGATACATTCTCAATGGTTTTCTTAGTTATAGAGAGTATTTTCAGGAATTCTTTAAAAATATGTTAGAATCCAGATAAATTAAAAAAATTAAATTATGAGTTTTGGAGCCTCTTTGAGGGTCTCCTTTGGGTTGAGGCAGAGACCACTTTATCTATTATACTTATTAGGTACCCATTTATCTACTATGCCAGCTGGTAATTCCCAGAAGTCAAGAATCAATGCACTACATCTATTCTGGATATCAGGCCAGCTGCTCACAGGATGGAATGCATGATATATTAGCCAAGAAATGTTGTGTGAAAAAGAATGATGAATACAACTGCTTAGAAAAAAGTGTTGGGTCTGATTTTATCATGATTTTCTTAATTTTCACTCAAAATTAATCTAATCTAGCGAACCCAACTCAAGCTCGTCCTCCGTGAAAGGCCCTTGAGCAAGCAGTGTGGTTAGGAACAAAAACTGGTTAGCGCATTATCCAGCCACAAAAGAGATTACAGTCAAGTAAGTCCAATAAAGCTTGCACACACAGAAATATGAGACAGCATTTTGCAATCCTACATAAAAGACACTTCGAGCAATACTTGTTAACTGAGAGAGGAAAGCCTTTGAATGTCACATGGTGGCAGATGTCTGTAATTTAACATATTATATAAGAACATGCTTATGTGTTTTTCAAATCATCCCTAGTAGAGGAGAAACTTAATATATCCTTTGCATTTATGTCATATGTACTTATTAATAGTTTGATTTACTTTGCAGTGCAGTATCAGTATATCTGGGCTTCCCCGGTGGCTCAGACAGTAAAGAATCTACCTGCAAGACCCAGGTTTTATCCCTGAGTTGGGAACATCCCTTGGGGAAGGGAAAGGCTACCCACTTCAGTGTTCTTGCCTGGAGAATTCCATGGACAGAGGAGCCTGGCAGGCTGTGGTCCATGAGATAGCAAGGAGTTGGACACACCTGAATGAATAATATTTTCACTTTCATCAGTATATTTACTGTCTTTGAATATTGGTAAGCTGAATAATTGCATTGGAGAATGACATTTTCCAAGAAAACTATCATTGAGAACCATTAATTCTAACTGTACCTCATCCTCAAACTGTGAAACCAAATGATAATTGGTGATGGTTATTTATATCTAGTTGTTTTACCATAAAATGAAATGCACTGTGTTTTATATGTCCATTATCTTTCTCTTTCAAAAGAATTTATTTCTTTTTTCCCCATATAGTGTAAGAATATGAAAAAAAATCAAGCTGTATTTATCACCCAGATTCAGAATTATTGTTTCTTTTATGTCTCAGACTTGACACTGTGACATTTACACTGTCATCATTTTAGCAAATACCCCTACTGTATGAAATATGTTTTATTTTAATACCCTTACCGTATCAAAGATGTGACCTCCCAGGTGGCTCAGTGGGAAGACTCCACCTGCCAGTACAGGAGACACAAGTTTGATTATTGGGTCAGGCAGGTCCCCTGGAGAAGGAGATGGCAACCCACTCCAGTATCCGTGCCTGGGAAATCTGGTGGGAGGAGGAGTCTGGCTGGCTCTAGTTTCTGGGCTCTCGAAAGAGTCAGACATGACTTAGCGACTAAATGAAACAAATCAAAGAGGCAAAGAATAAAATTATCCATATTTAGAACTAGATCTAGCTCCACATCTGCATCTAGAACTGGATCTATATTATTTAAAAGAAGTAAATAACTTAAAAATTCAATTCAGTTCAGTTGCTCAGTCGTGTCTGACTCTTTGCGATCCCATGGACCACAGCACGCCAGACCTCCCTGTCCATCACCAACTCCCGGAGTCCACCCAAACCCATGTCCATGAGTCGGTGATGCCATCCAACCACCTCATCCTCTGTCATCCCCATCTCCTCCTGCCCTCAATCTTTCCCAGCATCAGGGTCTTTTCCAATGAGTCAGCTCTTCACATCAGGTGGCCAAAGTATTGGAGCTTCAGCTTCAATATCACTCCTTCCAATGAACACCCAGGGCTGATCTCCTTTAGGATGGACTGGTTGGATCTCCTTGCAGTCCAAGGGACTCTCAAGAGTCTTCTCCAACACCACTATTCAAAAGCATCAATTCTTCTGTGCTCAGCTTTCTTTATAGTCCAACTCTCACATCCATACATGATCAATAGAAAAACCATAGCCTTGACTAGAGGGACCTTTAATGTCAAAGTAATGTCTCTGCTTTTTAATATGCTGTCTAGGTTGGTCATAACTTTCCTTCCAAGGAGTCAGCGTCTTTTAATTTCACGGCTGCAATCACCATCTGCAGTGATTTTGGAGCCCCCAAAATAAAGCCAGCCATCGTTTCCACTGTTTCCCCATCTATTTGTCATGAAAGGACGGGACCGGATGCCATGATCTTAATTATCTAAATGTTGAGCTTTAAGCCAACCTTTTCACTCTCCTCTTTCACTTTCATCAAGAGGCTCTTTAGTTCTTCTTCACTTTCTGCCATAAGGGTGGTGTCATCTGCATAGCTGAGGTTTTTGATATTTCTCCTGACAATCTTGATTCTAGCTTGTGCTTCATCCAGCCCAGCATTTCTCATGATGTACTCTGCATATAAGTTAAATAAGCAGGGCGATGATATACAGCCTTGACGTACTCCTTTTCCTATTTGGAACCAGTCTGTTGTTCCAAGTCCAGTTCTTTTTTTTTTTTTTTTCAGCCCAAACAATCTTTAATACTCTACCAGTTGAAGTAGAAATCAAGACTTGTCAAATTTCTAACTGTTGCTTCATGACCTGTATACAGGTTTCTCAAGAGGCAGGTCAGGTGGTTCAGTATTCCCATCTCCTGGAGAATTTTCCACAGTTTATTGTGATCCACACAGTCAAAGGCTTTGGCATAGTCATTAAGCAGAAATAGATGTTTTTCTGGAACTCTCTTGCTTTTTCAATGATCCAGCAGATGTTGGCAATTTGATCTCTGGTTCCTCTGCCTTCTCTAAAACTAGCTTGAACATCTGGGAATTCACGGTTCACGTATTGCTGAAGCCTGGCTTGGAGAATTTTGAGCATTACTTTACTAGCGTGTGAGATGAGTGCAACTGTGCAGTAGTTTGAGCATTCTTTGGCATTGCCTTTCTTTGGGATTGAAATGAAAACAGACCTTTTCCAGTCCTGTGGCCACTGCTGAGTTTTCCAAATTTGCTGGGAAATTGAGTGCAGCACTTTCACAGCGTCATCTTTTAGAAGTTGAAATAGCTCAACTGGGATTCCATCACTTCTACTAACTTTGTTCATAGTGATGCTTCCTAAGGCCCACTTGACTTCACTTTCCAGGATGTCTGGCTCTAGGTGAGTGATCACACTGTCGTGATAAACTGGGCTGTGAAGATCTTTTTTGTACAGTTCTTCTGTGTATTCTTGCCACCTCTTCTTAATATCTTCTGCTTCTGTCAGGTCCATACCATTTCTATCCTTTCTTGAGCCCATCTTTGCATGAAATGTTCCCTTGGTATCTCTAATTTTCTTGAAGAGATCTCTAGTCTTTCCCATTCTATTGTTTTCCTCTACCCATTTGGATGCAGAGTTCCAAAGAATAGCAAGGAGAGATAAGAAAGCCTTTCTCAGCAATCAATGCAAAGAAATAGAGGAAAACAATAGAATGGGAACTTAAAAATAAATGAAGCTAAATAAAAAATCTTCAAAAGACATGAAGCAAAATCTCATAGACTTAAAAAGAGAAACAAAACCACAATTTCATTTGGAGGCTTTGAGCACTTGCTCTTAACTGATACAAGAAGCAGGTTAAAAAAAAATCAGGAAATGTCTACAAGGTTTGGAAAAAACTATCAACAAATCTGACTTAATATATATTTGTAGAAACATCCAAGAAATCTGGAACATCATAGTCATTCTTCCCGAGGTCATATGGAGCGTTCATCAAAGGAGACTATATGCTGTACAGTCAAACATATTTCAAGACATGCAAAATATTAATATTATCTAAGCATACTATCTGACCACAACAGAATTTTATTAGTCATCAATAATGTAAATTAATTTGAAGAATCACCAAATATCTGAAAATTACATTAAAAATAAAAACTATTCTGAATAAACCATGATTTAAAAAGAAATAGGGAAAATAACAACACTTTGAATTTGAATAAAAATAAAAGCTATCATACCAAAAACTTGAGATATGTTTTAAGGTTAATTTATTGCTCTGCAAGATTTTATTATGATTTTATTATTATTATTATTTTATTATGAAAATGTATTTTAAAACAATGATGCAATCCTCCACAGTTAGAAGTTGAGAAAGAACAGCAAATGGAACCTAAAGCAAATAGAAATTTAAATATAATAGCTGAAAATACTAGAACTGTAAATAGATAATAACAGAGTAAATCAATGAAATAAAAGATGAATTCTTATAGAATACCCATATAGAAGTAAAGCTTTAGCAAGAACAAAAAGAGTAAAAATGATAAAAAAAAAACCAGTATTAGGAATAAAAGATGAATGCTGTGTTTGTGGTCAGTCATATCCAACTCTGCAATCCCATGTACTGAAGCCTGCCAGCCTCCTCTGTCCATGGAATTGTCCCAGCAAGAATATGGAACAAGTTGTAGTGTACTCAATAATAGAATAATAAGAACATATGAATATAGTAATAAGAATGAATGGAATAAACAGAGAATATGACAGTCATTAATAGAATAATAAAACAACATTATCTTAAAATTTTAATGCAACAAATTTGAAGATTCAGATGAAATGGATAAATTCCTTAGCAATAATTTGCCAGAACAAATCAAGAAGAAACAGAAAAGTTCAGTTCAGTTCAGTCGCTCAGTCGTGTTCGACTCTTTGCAACCCCATGGACTGCAGCACACCAGGTCTCCCTGTCCATCACCAACTCTGGAAGTTTACTCAAACTCATGTCCATCGAGTCAGTGATGCCATCCAACCATCTCATCGTCTTTCATCCACTTCTCCTACTACCTTCAATCTTTCCCAGCATCAGAGTCTTTTCCAGTGAGTCAGCTCTTCACATCAGGTGGCCAAAGGATTGGAGTTTCAGCTTCAGCATCAGTTTTTATCCTTACTTCTATTTAAAACATTAAAAAAATAATAAAACCTTGTGATAAAGAGAATTTCAGGGTTATATGGCTTCACTGTTTTTTTTTCCTATCAAATGTTTAAAGAGAAAATGAAAGCAAAACTATAGAAAATCTTTCAGAAAATAAGACTTATATACCAGGTTCTGATGTCAGTATTACTCCAAGAATATAAATATACAGGGAGGCTACAAATTTGAATTTTATTAAATGTAGACAAAAATCCTCAGAATATATGAGAAAATTGATTCCTGTTACTTATTACAAAATCTTACACCATGACCAAGTTCAGTTTGGGGTCACCTAAGTTTAAAATCTAAACTCTATCATAGAAATATCAAAAGAAATTGAATAGAGAACTAAAATTTGCCTCAAGTGAAACTTAAATATTCACCTTCAAATTCATACTGCTAAACCTTGCTATTTAATAGCAAAACAATGTGCATTAGAAAATTGAATTTTGGTGAACTTCCTTAATTTTGTTTACCTCCCAAATCCGTGACTATTCTTGCCATTCATATGGTTCCTCTAGAACTCTCTCTCTCTCTCCTTTTTTTTTTTTTTTTCTTCCTTTGATTGCGTTATACAGCAAGCAGGATCTTAATTCCCTGACCAGGGACTGAACCTGTGCCTCCTGCAGTGAAAGCAAGGGTTCTCAACCACTGGATCACCAGGTTTAAGGATACTTAAACCACTGGGAGTTTGTTCCAGGGAAGGTAAATGCCTGCTCAAAAACCTTTCTTTTCAGAGCCTCCATGACCTTGGCCACTTCTCCTGGACATTAGCTGAACATCCTGGTACAGGATTGAAGAGGACAAATAAAAGAGGGCCAATATCCACCTGCTGTAATAAAATGTCCTTGGCAAGCATACATTCACAGTTTTAACAGCTCTTCTGTTCTCATCTTTTAAAACTAGTTTTAAAAGAACTTCTAGATCTCCATTTCGAAGCCAAAACATCACCAATCAAAGGAACTTTGGACTTTGATCTTTGGAAACTTAGAGCCTATTAAAATTTTATCCTGCAATATGAGATTATTGTTATACTTGAACAATGCAGTTTGCATTATAGTTTAACATCTAACAGCTATCCCTACCAACATTATATTGTGTCTTTATTATATGCCAAGTTTGATAAAAATGGAAGAAATGTCCTTCCAAGTTAAAATGATTCATCAGTCTACACTCTTTGAATATAGTTGTTCAGAAAATTTTATATATATATCCTAATACAAAGACATCATGAGGCATGATGCTAAATGGCATAATAAAACTAAGATAAACCATATCGGCCACAGTAGGGAACTGCATAAGTCATATAAACAATGCTTTCCAAAAATGCATGTCACCTCTAAAAGTTATCATGGTATTTCCATAGTGGATTTCATGTTACAAATAATAAAACTATTTATCTTTGCCCGGCTTCTGAAAAATTTGGGTAGTTTCCCTTACTTGTTATGGACAGTTCCAAAGACACTAATACTGTCTAATTATATAGCTTGGAATGAGTTGAAATTCATCACTGTTCAGTTGTATGCATGCTAGATAAATACAGAATGGTTTTCCTTCCATTTTAATTTTGTTATAAAATGAAATAGCTGCCTTTAACATTTCCCTGGGAGATGTTAACTGCAACGTGATCAAACTTTTGACTGATTTCACCCTTGCTTTGCTTCTTGTTCCAAATTCTTGCTCTATTATTTCACATAGAGCCTAGGTCTCAAGTTATCATTCTTAAGGTTTACTGGGAAGTGTCAGCCAACTGGTTTTCTGTAAAAATCAATTTTTCAGTCACAACTGAAGCCAGGAAGAGTTGAGAAGAAATGGATGGCCATGGGCTGAGGATGGAAGCCATTCAGAGACAAATTCCTGTGGAGACCACGTCTTCCTCACCCCATGGACTCTCTGCTATGTCATCAGAGAACCTGTGACATGATTGGCGTTTGCCCTAGTTTCAACTATTGCTGAAATATAGCTCTGCCACAAAATAGAGAGTACAATAAAACATGGAATTTGCAGTTGGCATTTGACTTTGTTCTCTTGTTATTTTATGTGTCAGATTTAATCATTCTCTGGTACTTTGCAAGTAGAGTAACCAGAAATGATAGATCTTACCAGCCTGTAGGGTTGACATCATATCATATTAATACTGGTTTTTACCACCATGTGAACGACCATGTGTATTCCCAGAAAATTTTATATATATACACATTTTATTCTTTGGGCCTAAATTTATTTTAAGTGATAATCCATGGTTCTTTGCTTCAACTAAATTATTCCAATTATTCCTGGGCATTCCAATTATTCTTCAGCCAACTAAATTATTCCAATTATTCCTGGGCATTCCAATTATTCTTCAGCCACATTTCCTTAATCTTAAGAATATGGAACTGCACTGTCTAATATGGTAACCATTATATACCTATAATATTTAAATGTATTAGAATTAAGTAAATGTTAAAATGCAGTTCCTCAGTATCCATATATCAAAGCAGCTACTTTATTGAAAATAATACTTATATCATCATGGAAAGTTATACTGTACAACACTGGCCCCTTGGTATGTAGAAATTAATAGACCCTATTCTCATCTTCTTATTTATTTTACTTCTAAAAAAAAAAAAAAAGAACTGAATCCTTGCCATTGGGGATAGAGTTCTCTGACGCTAAATCCTATCATCTACATAGACTGGGTCTTCAAGACGGCAGACAAAGGTCCATATAGTCAAATCTGTGGTTTTTCCAGTAATCACGTTTGGATATGAGAGTTGGACCATAAAGAAATTTGAGCACTGAAGAATTGATATTTTTGAACTGTGATGTTGGAGAAGACTCTTGAAATTCCCTCGGACTGCAAGGAGATCCAACCAGTCCATCCTAAAGAAAATCCGTCCTGAATGTTCATTGGAAGGACTGATGCTGAGGCTGAAATTCTGATACTTTGGCCACCTTATGAGAGGAACTGGCTTATTGAAAAAGACCCTGATGCTGGGAAGAATTGAGGTCAGGAGAAGAAGGGGACGACACAGGATGAGGTGGTTGGATGGCATCACCAACTCAATGGACATGAGTTTCAGTAAGCTCCAGGAGCTGGTGAAGGACAAGGAGGCCTAGCATGCTGCAGTCCATGGGGTCGCAAAGAGTCAGACATGACTGAGTGACTGAACTGAAATGAAGGCACATAATATTAACTCCTTAGACAAAAGTGAGGCTCAGACAAGTTAAGGAACTTTTTCAGGTGAAAGATACTGACTTGAAATCAGTTCTTCTATTTCCATATCTTATGTGCCTTACCTACTTAAAAGGATTCTTGGGAAGGCTTAAGTAGACTTAAGCATTCTAAAAGGTAATCTGTGATGAAACAGAGGAAGCTGGAAGCAGGCAGTCCTGATGATAACAAACTACAGGATGAGCTGGAGTATTGAGTCCCAAGGCGGGTATCTGGTGACACAATTTCACTTTCCAACTGGAACCACCAAACTCTTCTTGTTTTGTTACAGATTTTCTCCTCAAGATGTCTGATCTTTTTCATAGAACATGCATCTCCAAGTGGTAGAAAAATGTCATTGGGATCTTTAGAGATCCATCTGTTTGGGTAGACCCCCAGCCAGTGCTAAATAATGTTTAGATAGCATTACTGACTCAACGGACATGAATTTGAACAAATTCCAGGAGATAATGAAGGACACTGGTGTGTTGCAGAGGAGCCTGGCGTGCTGCAGTCCACCTGGTCACAAAGAGTCGGATATGACTTTGAACAACAACAAGTGCTAGATAAAAGGAGGACAGTCACCCCTGGAATACTGGAGCCATGGTCAAGTCGACCATTGCAAAACAGGTCTTAGAGTTAATAAGATGCAGAAAGAGAAAATGATATGCTTAAGAGTGAGCCCCTAGGCACATGCCAAGAGAGAGGAATGTCTCCCTTAGTAAAGCCCCAGAGGGACCAAGAGTTCGATGTGCTGGAAGTGAGAGGAAGAGACAGTGAAGCTGCTCCAGGTGAGAAACGGTTAGCTCGGTGGGGGCTGGGGGTTCAGGGGTCTTGCACACGAACAGGGGGAGATGCAAGACGGGAGAAATGTGGGCTTGGCAACATGGTGGTGGCCAGAACTGGAAGCAGAGCAGCAAACATCCCCTGAAACAGGAATCAAGAAGGACCACTGAGATGCAGCGTCCCTGACTCAGGGCAGAATTCTGCTGCCCTGCAGGGCCTGGGACTCCACCCCAGCCATCTCGCAAAATCAAAGTGGTGGCACTTTAGCAACCACACAGGTGTCCGGTGCCTGATGACTCATGAAAATCAGTCAGTCCTTGTAGGAGATGAACTACAAAAAAGGAAAATTCTGTAGAAGGTAATTAAAAACATGGATGGTGGAGAAAAACAAGCTTCCCATCCCCACCTAGACCCTCAGCCCCAGTCTGGGGTCAGACAAGTATCAAGAAGACTGTCCTCATTCTACCTAGGAACTTAGAATCAGCTTGAGAGGTGCCTCCCTCTTGTGCAAGCTGACACTTCAAATAGAGGACGTGGAGACTGTTGGAAATTGATGTATGATAAATGTTTTTGTAGAAACATACCTGGGCTCCACTGTGAATTGGGGCCTGTGCCAGGGACTGCGGTAACAAAAGGAAGACAAACGTATTTCCTCTGAACAAGTTGCTTACAGGCAAGCAGAGACATTAACAATGCGATTCATAAAGCAATTAGAACACGTTTAAGTGCTATGCTCCCACAAGCCAAAAAAAAAAAAAAAACCAAACCAACTTTTTAGTTACTTTGGCACAGCCCCTGTAAGATCCACCTTCAAATAACAAAGAAAATGTTATAAATCCAGTAGGATATTTCTTTTGTGAGCTCACTTTAAAATGCGCCATCCCCTGGAAGTCTTCAATGTAATTCCCGCTACTTCTACCTTCTATTAAGTTTACCTCCCTCTTCCCCTAGGTTAGATGTCTTTTTGCCTTGCCTGGTAATTGGATCACATTAGATCAGAGGTGTAAGTGGCTGCTAGAAAGATGGGCGTCTGTTAGATTAATTTTCTACTGGACAAGCTGAACCCAGGGGCCCTTTGGCATACCCTCACGCTGCACATGCAAAAGATGTTTTCAGAACCAAACTTCTGCTGAGTCCATGTCAGTGCAGGCACGGGCTGGCTGGGAGCTAAGGCATCCAGGCTCCTCTGGGCACCCAGCAGAGAACTCAGCACCCTGGGCCCTCCGTGTAGAAGGGGCATCTGAGCACTCACTTAGCCTGTCTGATGGCAGCTGCTCCACCTGTGGCAGGTTTCAAAGGCAGGAGGACTGACCGTGAGGATAAGGCTGACTTCAAATGGAAAGTCGCTTTTCATTAAAAAGCTGCACAGTGCGTGGAAGTGTCAGGCTTGAAGGGATGTTTTCTGCTTCTTTCTGTGCCCATCCCCTCGTCCTCTGTTCTAGTCCATCATGGAAGGTAATAGGAAAAGAAAGGGCCAGAGAGGAAGCAACCCTTTGCCTGATGACAGAAATGAGATCTGGGAAATTGTTCTAAAATTAACCTTCTTGATAAGTCCTAAGGAAGGCTAATTGGGTTACTTTTGTTTTATTAAAATTGTGTAACTTTTGAACCTCTAGTAAATTTTTCAAGTTTAGATAAAATATGTGTTCTACATTCAATGTGCCGAATAAGAGAGTTAATTAATATAATCAGAGAGAGAGGCCACTGACAGCTCTTATTACTCACGGGCCAGTTAAGTCCGTGAAAAGATTTCTGAGAAAAGTCAATCTAATATTGAATTCATTACTTGATTACCTAAAAATAGAGCTTCTGACATTAAAAATGGGGCTGTTGCAATGACATTGGGCCTCCCACAGAGAGAGAAAAAAGACTAAAAATAAAAGAATAAATAAGAAAGGTTATTATACCTAAGTAGTTTGTGACCCCATGGACTGTACCCCACCAGGCTCCTCTGTCCATGGACTTTTCCAGGCAAGAACACTGGAGTGGGTTTCTATTTCCTTCTCCAGGGGATCTTCCCAATCCAGGGATCAAACCTGGGTCTCCCGCATTGCAGGTGGATTCTTTACTATCTGACCCACCAGGGAAGCTTTTACATTCTGCCTAAATAGTTGCTATGGCAAAGACAGCTCAAGAGTTGCATCAAAACAGACTGGCAAAGAATGCCTGCAATTTATATATTCATATATATATATATATATTTATATTTTTATATATTTATATATTTTAAATATTATTATTCCAAAGTGAAGATGTTGATCACCCTGATGAGTATTTCAAAAGATGTTTTGGCCTCTGAATGTAGACCTGCTGTGAAGCGTGTCACAAGTATTTTGCTGTCACAGATGCAGATGCTTGGGGATGATTGATGTGCACAGATTCAGATTTTTCAATGACTCACACACTTCCTGAAAAGCTTTCTGCAATAGGAGGAAACGGGTGCTGTTAGCACCAAGATGGTCAGGAATTGCCCTGAGAAGTGTCAGCTGTACCAGGAGACTTCCTCAGAGGTGCAGCAGGTGGAGATTAGGAGCAGTGACTACACTGGATTGATTTACCTGAGTATCAATTCTTTCAAATGATTTTCCCCGCACTTATTGGTAGTGACAGTATGGGAAAGCTCTCTGCAAGGGAGAGCTCATATTCAACATCTCACGTGTTTTCACATGTTAGGCATTGGTCTAGGCTTCCCAGGTGGCACTAGTGATAAAGAATCTGTCCTGCCAATGCAGGAGACACAGGTTCGATCCCTGGGTCAGGAGGAAATAGATACCCGCTTCCATGTCCTTGCCTAGGAAAATTCCATGGACAGAGGAGCCTGCAGACTACGGTCCACAGGGTCACAAAGAGCTGGACACTCATGGGTGACTCAGCATGTGTGCAGGCAGAGGGCAGAAGGGCCCTGAGTGGGGAGTCTCTGCTGATTCCACGAGACACACCGATATTCACCAAGTGTCTAGTGTATGTTAGTCATCTCCTAAGCACTAGATTCACAGCATTTTTAGTTAAAAAAAAATGCTCTTTGTTCACTTAACTCACCTCTGTTCTGCAGTGAAGACAGACCAATGTAAAAAAAAAGAATAATCAGAACCCCTAAAAATAGCATGCAGAATATATTAGAACTGCTGCTGCTGCTAAGTCGCTTCAGTCGTGTCTGACTCTGTGTGACCCCATAGATGGCAGCCCACCAGGCTCCTCCGTCCCTGGGATTCTCCAGGCAAGAACACTGGAGTGGGTTGCCATTTCCTTCCCCAATGCATGCATGCATGCTAAGTCACTTCAGTCATGTCCGACTCTATGTGACCCCATGGACAGCAGTTCACAGGATTCTCCAGGCAAGAATACTGGAGCAGGTTGCCACTAAGTATAATAAAGGAATACAAGAGGCCTGGAGATGGGGAAAAGCGTACACGCAGTTTAGTAGTTTGGGCAGGTTCTCTGGGAGGTGGTACTTTGTGAAATGTGAGTTGTCTGTGACACAGTCAACGGGGATGTCAAACAGACATCTTAATATACAGATCTGGAATCAGCAGCATTCAGATGGTGATAAAGGCCTATGGACTACATGAGGATATTGATAACCCTGCTGGGTATTTCGAAAGATGTTTCATGGTTCCATGGATGATGTGATCCCGGCAGACGCGTGCTTGTGTGTGTTTGCATGCATGTATGCTTGGATGCATACATGGATGCATGCATCTGTGTGTGGATATTTGACTGTGAAAGTAAGCAGAGAAACGGATGATGACTCCACGTGGATTTGGGCAGAAGGAAGAATTTTATTGAAGAGGGGCATGGCCATAACGTTTTGTGTAATGACAATAACATCCTACAGAGATGTAGAAGCTGCTGGTGTCAGAAATATGGGGACTATTTGAAGGTGGGCAGAGGTTGCGGAGGATGGGAGATGTGGCTTTCGTGAAGTGTTTAATCTTTACAGCAGAAGTGATGCTCCATTGAACAAGAGGCAGAAAGGGGCAGCTCTATGTATTTGCAGGGCAGTGTCTACTTGTGGGTGGAAATATGAGGGCGTTATCCTCTGCTGACTGCTGTTTCTCTGCTGAGCACGTTGGGTTGGGTTGAGTGTAAACTTTGAGGCTTGAGGAGTCCTTGTTAGCCTATGGGAGCACAAAATAATTGAAATATACTGAAAGTTTGCCAGGCAGAGTAGAGTTCCCATTTCAGATTGTAAATCACAAATTACAGCCCCATTAATATGCACAAATGTGTAGTTTTCTCTGTAATGCTGCAGATCCCAAAAAAGTGAACAGTTTGGTCTTACCAGCAAGAGAGAATCTTTAAAAAAAGAAAAAAGTAGTGATAGAAACCTTGTGATTTATAAAAGAATTAAAATCCACATTTTCCAGAAAGGAATAAAATCGAGATTTCACCGAGTCTTCTGCTGAGGATTGTACCTCTAACGAGCGGTGGACCCTGAAGCCAGAGGCCTGCTTGTTATCCCGCCTCTGGGGCGGTGCCCATGGGGGTGGAGTGTGTGGAGAAGGGTCTTATCTGTAAAGGAAGAACCACGGAGACAGGGAAAGAAGAGCTTCACATTAGGTTGCTGATGGAAAACAAAAAAATTCAAAATTGCATGAGGACAGAAAGGGAAAGACATAGAGAATGTGAGGCATTTTCTCATCAAACAATGAGCAGGTCCAAAAAGCAGTTGATTCCTAACGTGATGGAAGAAGGGTAAGCAAGGGGCCCTGCTTATAGACTGGATCGGCATTTAGCTGAAAGTTTAATTTTTTTTTCCTGACAGATACCATGTAAATTCATCTTTCTCCTGGTAAATTGAGCTGAAATGGTAATAGCTGGGATAGCAGTGGGGTGTGTATTTGATGGTTTCTTTCCACTGGATGAGCAGCGGAGATGCAGGGACGTTTTATGCACCATGTTTATTCTAAGTGATCTCTGGAGCTGTAGTCCACTCTGCTTTTTATGCTTTTCAATTCTATCTCAAGGACAGGGAGCCTATGGCTTTCAGAGATGAGGCCTAAAGATAACTGATTAGGAATGACTTCAATAGCTGATTTGATCCACTGAGTAATCAGCATGGGCCAGGGAGTTGAATAATTATTTGTTATGTGCTGTGAACTGAGAAGGAAGTCTTCAAATGCACAAGCGTTGGATCCACTCCACTCAAACCTTCCATCTGCCCACGGACCCTTTCTACTTGAGTGCCTTGCTCTCACATCAACAATGAATCTAAAAGCAAGTGATGTGCTCCCTCCACACCTCCTCTTCCAGCCCTCCTTCCTGATTTCAAAGTTACCGTCCTCAGCATCACCTGTCCCGAAGCCTCCCAAATGCACGGCTTTCAGATAGTAAAATTACACCCAGCACCCCTCTCCCAGAAGGTCAATCAAACTCTGCCATGACGTCTTCTGTCTTTTTCTTTTCAAATTCACTGTTTCCTTTTCACTCCATTTGCAAGAGTTTTAATTCATGTCTCCTAATAATCCAGTTGTTTCCAGATTATCATCTCTACCAATACTAGCCTTATTTCTCAACCTTGAATGCCATCAAGTGACTCTTGTGTCTCAGAAACTTTCAGGATATCTGTCCACAGGATAGAGTCGAATATCCTTAGACTAGAATATCAGGTGTATCCTATTTCCATCTTCAAACTGATGTCCCATTAATTCCAAGAAGAACCCTCAGATGTGCTCAGTTTGCTCCCCTTTCCACAGAGCATGCTATATGTTTTGTTTTGGTTTTTCACCTCTGCATGCATGCTTTCCACCAACCGAATGACATCTTGGTCTTCTCCATTGACTCCAAATTTTAACCCCGCACTCAAGACAGCTGCAATGCCAGCTGGTCCCCGAAAAGTTTCCTGAACCCTCCAGTCAAGAGGGTCTCTTCTGCCTCTGACTACTTTCAAATATCATATGTTTCTTTTATATAATACTGAACTATCAATTTTTAAAATAGATTTTCATTATGGACATCATTTCTAAAGCCCAGTTTTAGACTTCATCATATTAGTGACTGCATCTTTTGAGAACCACGTTATTTAGCACTCAGTAAGAGTTTATATTATGTCATCATATTTTTATAAGCAAATGAACTCTCCTTTTGTAATATATAGCTGAGACTGAAGTTTAAGTCACCACAATAAAAGAGATAATTAGCAAAAAAAAAAAAATGCTGTCACTTATAACAAGAGAATTTAGGGAAAACCATCTCAGATGTTGAGTGAGATACTGACATTTAAGTCATCTATTGGTATTGATGTTCCTACAAGCTTTTGCTTTTCAGATTTACCATTTCATTGCCTCATATTAGAGGGCAAGGTCATTTTGTTTTTACCAGGTATATCTTAAAAAAAATAAACTTACATAAAATCTGACTGAGGTTTCATGAATTCTCATAAAGGTTTAAGGATAAGTACCTCTGAGCTCCCCAAACCAACACCATGAACTAAAAACGGCATGTGCTCTAAAGAAAAACTTGGCAAATTTTTGCAAAAAGTTCAACAGCTGCCACACAAAGAGTGTAGGAAAGAATAAAAGTTAGAAAATTGAGAAGATGAACCCAATCATCTTGGACCTTCTGTTCCATGCTAACAATCAGAATGTTTAGCAGAGCTCGGTTTTCCTAAGTTAATGGAATGTCTCACTGTGATTGTGAAGAAAATTACTATATCCGTGAGTTTTAATTGTACTACGCTGGAACTGAGTACATGCCTGGCATAATCTTATATTTGAAATGTTATGCACATAGGCTTAATTTATGGAATGTTAAAATCTTACTGAACTAAATCTTATGCATAAGGATGTAAAACAAACACAGAAACCTCAGGCAGTGTATTAATAAAGTTGGAAATATTCATTCCACAGCTAAGTATGGAGTTTGCGGTAATTAATATTTATAACCCTAAATAGCTGAAAATTGTATTTCCTTTTATTCTTCTTATGCATTATAATTTAAACATTATATCATTCTTATAATTCTTTCCCTGTTAGTTGACATTCTATGGCATGTGTTAATTCTCTCTAAATCTACCTCTCAGATGGGTTTCTTGACCATGCAGCTCGGTGGAATGATGGCATATATATGCATGTTGCCAAACATTTTTCATACAAAAATGGCAGGGAGATTTAAGATAGGACTTCTTGAATAACTACAAACAAAAGATATCCAAAATGTAATTTTGGAGTATAATATTTAAAATTGCTAGAAAGAAAGAGGAGCTATGAAATATTTAGTAGTCACTCAGAATCGGTTAACAGCAAATTAAGTATTTCAAGTGTAGAATTCAAATGACTGCTAAAATACCCACCAAAACTGGCTTCACTGATATAATGTGGTTTATATAACACAATTAAAAAGCACTGAACTCTTTGTAGAAAGCTCCTAGGGGATGTGGAACCATGCAGAAGGAAGTGAATCACCTAATTGATGGTAAATTACAGGAAAAGAATGTCAGAAAAGACAACTGAAAAATCTAAATTTATCACATTCTTCAAATCCTCGCTTCAAGTCAGTGTTTCTGCTCCACAAAAATGAGTGAATGAAAAATCAACATTGCTTTTAATATACTTAAATTGTAGAATATTTGGAATAGGAGCTAAAAAAGCAGCTTACTGGTTGTATTGTTTATTTTTTCTCCTGAACATAAATGTTGCATCAGCTCTGGCAAATTTGACTAAATTACACTTTACAACTGGAGGTCTAATTTAAGCAGCCTATGGAAAGTTTAAAACAATGTTTCTGACATATTTGCTACCCTGTATTCCCCTGGTAGGCCCCAGAGATGAATTCCTCACAACCAATGGAAGATATGGATGATTATTTGGACAAAAGCAGGAACAGTGGTGTCATAAACCAACATTAACACACACTTGAAAATTTTCTGAGTTCTCAAAAAAGTGTATTTTTATCCACTAATTTTAAAGCTTTCAAGATAGACATAAATTGGTCTGTTTCAGCTACTTCAGAATTAATCAAGTGAAAGATGGCAGATAGATGGGGAAACAGTGGAAACAGTGGCTGACTTTATTTTTCTGGACTCCAAAATCACTGCAGACGGTGATTGCAGCCATGAAATTAAAAGACGCTTACTCCTTGGAAGGAAAGTTATGACCAACCTAGACAGCATATTAAAAAGCAGAGACATTACTTTGCCAACAAAGGTCCGTCTAGTCAAGGCTGTGGTTTTTTTCAGTGGTCATGTCTGGATGTGAGTTGGACTCTAAAGAAAGCTGAGCACCGAAGAATTGATGCTTTTGAACTGTGGTATTGGAGAAGACTCTTGAGAGTCCCTTGGACTGCAAGGAGATCCAACTAGTCCATCCTAAAGGAAATCAGTCCTGAATATTCATTGGAAGGACTGATGCGGAAGCTGAAACTCCAATACTTTGGCCACATGTTGTGAAGAGCTGACTCATTGGAAAAGACCCTGATGCTGGGAAAGATTGAGGTCAGGAGGAGAAGGGGACAACAGAGGATGAGGTGGCTGGATGGCATCACCAACTCAATGGACATGGGTTTGGGTGGACTCTGGGAGTTGGTGATGGACAGGGAGGTCTGGAGTGCTGCAGTTCATGGGGTCGCAAAGAGTCAGACACGACTGAGCGACTGAAATGAACTGAACTGAATTGAAAGAAGCCAGTCTAAAAGGGTTGAATGCTATAGAATTCCAACTATATGACATTCTGGAAAAGGAGACAGTACAAAGATCAGTGGTTGCCAGCGGGTGATGAGGGAGGGAGGAATAAACAAGCAAAGCACAGAAGAATTTGAAGGCAATAGGTATTCTATGTGGTGATTATAATGGTAGGCACAGGCCATATGCATTTGTCCAAACCTACAGAATGCCCAACCCCAAAAGTGAACCCTAGCATAAATTATGGACTTTGGGTGTTAATGACATGTCAGTGTAAGTTTCACCAGTCCTAACAAATGCACCCTCTGATGGGAGATGTTGATACTCTTGAAGGTTATGCACTTGTGCCATTGAGAGTATATGGGAAATTGCTATCCCTATCTCTGAATATTTCTGTGAAATCTATTTAAAAAATTAATTGGGGCATTTTGCTGCCTCAGCTGTCCTAGAAATCTCTGCGTGTCCCTCTGACCATGGCCCAAAGATTCCACTTCTCTCAGAAGGCTCTGTCAACAGTGAGGATGTTGGTCTGCCATTGACTCTCTCTTTTTACCTTTCCTCTTTTAAAGGTATCATTTCTTTGAAGTAGTTTTGGGTTCACAGCAAAACCTAGGGGAAGGCACAGACATGCCGTTGATAATCCTTACCGGCATGTGCTTCGACTCCACCATTATCTGCATTCCCCACGGAGTGGTTCACTTGTTAGGAACGATGAACCTACATGTCATTATCACCTAGATGCCATAGTTTATGCTAGAGTTCACTCCTGGTGTGGTACCTTCTATGGGTTTGGACAAATAGATAATGACATATAACACTATTGTAATTTCAAATACAATAGTTTCCTTGCTCTAACTACCTCCCCCCAACTCCTGGAAACCACTGATCCTTTTACTGTCTCTATAGTTGTGCCTTCTCCAGAAGGCTGCCTGTGTTGGAATCATACATTATGTAGCCTTTATCAGCTGGTTTCTTTTTATTCATTCACCTCCTGAAGGATATATCGTGGGTGTTTCCAAATTTTGGCAATTATGGTTTTTTCTTTTTCTAATTATCCATATCTTTTTCCAAAATAATATTCTCTCTCGCAGCTTTAACTATCATCATTGTGTGTGAGTGTGTGTTAACTGTTTAGTCATGTCCAACTTTTTGTGACCCCATGGTCCGAGGCCGCCAGGCTCCTCTTTTCATAGAATTTTCCAGACAGAAATACTGGACTGGGTAGTCATTTCCTTCTTCAAGAGATCTTTCCAACTCAGATGGAACCTGGATCTCCCATATTGCAGGCAGAGTCTTTATCATCTGAACCACAAGGGAAGCCACCGTAGTGCTTCTCAAATCCTGATCTTCAGTTGTGAAATCATTAAGCTCATAATTTCGATTTATCGCTAGACAAATTATCTTATAGCAACAAAAACATTTCAAACACAAAATATTCCAAACAAAATTAATTATTTTATTTCCTTCAAACCCAAATCCAACCCCCCTTTTTTTTATGATTTTATCTTATATAATTTCACTATCTTTGACTCTGTTTCCCAGTCTGGAAGGTGATAGTTATCACCAGTCATTCCATATACTTTCTCAGCTGTCATATTTGAATACTCATCAAGTTCCATAAAAATATTTCAGAATTATCTCAGGGTATTTTCTTCTTCCCTAATAAATGAATTATTACCTCTCTCATAGCTTTCCTAGTTGATTTCAAACACATTTAAGTAGAATATCTACTTTATTGCTTTTCTTGGCCAATTTTCTGTTCTGCTTACTGCCTTTTTAAAAATAAAATAAAAATTTGACCTTGAAATTCTTCAACTTAAATACCTTTGATGGCTTCTAGCATGAGATTGTTCACCGTCTAGTTGTAATGTTCTTCCACAGACTTATTTCTGACCAATCCTTCCATGGGAACACTCTGAATTATAGTCATGTGGATCGTTCCCTTAATTTGGCATGTAGACGAATGTTTCCAAATTTGCTGTTTTTTCCTTCTTAAATACACTTTTCTTCCTTATCTGTTTGATAAACTCCTGTTCATCGTCAACAGCTTGTCTAATATGTCTGATGTGTGTCTGGGAAGTTAACCTGTGCGTATCTAGGCTTTCTCTTTCTTAATGATCTCATGTGACTTTTTCTTCTATGTTTGTGCCCATTTCATTGTATCCTATATTCCTATTCACCTATGCCTATCCCCTCTTGACTGTGAGATCATAAGTTCATTAACCAACTTGGTAGTTATCTCAGAGGACATATCGGTGCTCAATAAATGAAGGATAATGAAAATAATGCAAGTAATAAATTGAAAGTAATGGATAATAAAAACTTCCCTGATGGTCCAGTGGTTAAGGTTCCAGGCTCCCAATGTGGGGATCATGGGTTCCATTCCTGGTTAGGGAACTAAGATCCCACAGGTTGCATGGATGGGCCAGGAAAAAAAAAAAAACAATAGTGGATAATAAATAGAAAAAGTTCAGAGATGCACATAACAAAACACCTCAGAGCCAGGCCGACTATTCCTATAATATTATTACAGGTAGTAGTGGGTCATTGTATGTCTTTGACCAGAAAAATAACTGTCATTGTGCCAATTATTATAGCATATGATTGATGGACAGCAAGAGAGATTTGGAGAACAGAAAACCACCTTGATAGACATGTAAGCAAAACACTTTAATTCTTTAAAGAATACAAGGAAAAAAAAACAGATTGCTTTAAGGAAAATACTTTTTGTAAACACATTCATTTCAATGGCTAAATGATGGTTGAACTCACTTCAAGTAAACATCACAATTTGAAATGTGCTACAACTATGCTCAGCAAAGTGAGATGCATGAACAGTTGAGTATATGGCTTCTGACCTGGTGCATTTTAGTGTCTAGAGTTTGCCTGTTCCTACATTGAACACAGTAGAATAAATAGAGAAATAACAGGTACTGTGATGGTCACTGTTATGAGTCATGCTGACTGGGTGAGTGGATGCCCCGATAGCTGGTAAAATATCATCTCAGCTTGTGTCTATCTGTGAGAGTGTTTAAGAAAGAGATTAGCATTTAAATCTATAGGCTCAGTAAAGAACAGCCTCACCAAGTGGGTTGCATGCGTGTGTGCTCAGCTGTGTCTTACTCTTTGTGATCCCATGGACTGCAGCCCAACAGGCTCCGTGATTCTCTAGCCAAGAATACTGGAGTGGGTTGTCATGCCCTTCTCCAGGGGATCCTTTGGACCCAAGGATCAAACCCTCTTCTCCTGTATCTCCTGCATTGCAGGAGGATTCCTTACCACTGAGCTAATGGGGAAGCCCCCACGGAGTGGGTTGGCAGCTTCCAATCCACTGAGGGCTTGTACAGAAGAAAGAGGGAGGACCAATTTGTTCTCTCTGCTTCAACTGGGACATCAGTCTTCTCTTGCCCTGGGACACTGGTGCTCCTGGTCCTTAGACCTGTAGACTCAGGCTTAGACATATACCATTGCCCCTCTTGGTCTCAGGCTTGGGGCCTTGGACTAGAACCACCTGGATCTCCAAATTGAAGTCAAGAAATTATGCCATTTCTCAGCTTCCATACTGCGTGAGCCAACCCCTTATCATAAACCTCTATCTATCTCTCTCTCTATCATTGCCTATTGATTCCATCTTCCTGGAGAACCCTGAATAATACAGAAACAGTGAAGTGCTATTATTAGCACAAACAAAAAAAGGCATCTAAGTTTGACTATGGGTAAATGTTGCTTCCTAAGTGGTTCAGTGGTAAAGAAGCCGCCTGCCAAGGCAGGAGACGTGGGCTCAATCCCTGGGTCCAGAAGATCCTCTGGAGAAGATAAATGGCAACCCACTCCAGTATTCTTATCTGGGAACTCCCATGGACAGGGGATAGGTCTAAAATAACTGAGAATTACAAGCAGGTCGATTGCATCAAAATTAAACAGGGAGCAGTATATCTAGGGAGAACTCTGGGTGGGATTTCTGAAGACAGAGGAGCCTGGTGAGCTACAGCTCATGGGGCCACAAAGAGTAGAGCGTGGCTTAGTATCTGAGCATGCATAAAGGTTAGATAACTGGACACCCAATCACTCATTTTATTCAAGGGCTGCCTGCTTTTACTTCAAAAGTAAAACTTTAATTTGCAAACTAAACAAAAATAAGCAATCTCAAATACGTCTCTCATGAAGATTCAAAAGACAGTCTAAAGGGTTTCTTTCTGTATGTGTCTTTCTGCTAAGAAAGGCATCAGGGAAATGTACTCAAGTAACAGCAGATTGTCATTTTGGTGCATCTGGATCCCTCATAAGAACACATTCATGAAACTCAGATTCTTTCTAAAAAAGACGCTGATTTCATCATCTTCTTTTAAGTTGTGTAGCACTTCTGTTATTAGAGTGCCATTAAATTTCTTCTGAATTCCCTTCAGCTTTGTAAGTTAAGTCTGAGCATGATGCTTATGAAGGCAGGTATGGTCTAGTAGTTATATGTTCTTAAAGTCACACTGTTCACACCCAATGCTTAAAACATGAGATCCATAGACATATAATCTTAATAGCCTGTGCAAATTGAGCTCCTTGCATTCTCTGTTCCTCAGAGAAATGAAGCCATAGATCTAAAATAACTGAGGATTGCAAAAGATGTCAATTTCATTCAAATTAAACAAGGAAGAGTCTATCTAGGGAGAACTCTGGGTGGATTTTCTGATGACACGTGTATGTGGGTTTTCCCCTTAGAGATAGACAAGGAGATAGAAGGAAGAAATCAGAATAATAAGAATGTTAAAATCATTCGGTTTGGAGGAGAAAATATCATTTTAACACCTAGAGACTGCATGTATTTCTTTACCCTCCATCTGTTTTCTACCCGACAGGTTTGTATTTAAGATGTTTCTCTCCCACATTTCCCGCCAATGTCAGTGCTGTGCGTAAGAGTGGCTGAGACAAAGGTTACAGACATCCTTGAATGTCAGCTGGGATGCTCTGATATGCTCTCAGACTGAACCAAGCATCCAGAGGGGGTGCTGGGAACGGATTAGCCAGTCTGCCAGTTGGTGGAACTTCATAACTTAAAGGAACCACCTTGAATAATTATAGACACCAAATGGGAGATGGGCAGGAAAAGAAGCTGGAATGCAGGGACACTCTTCTAACCTTATTGGATTATTGATTTTGTTTGTCATCTTAGTTTATTTGGGGAATGTGTCTTAAGCCCATAATCACTTGGGAGAGAACGGGAGTGTTATTTATTTTAAATAATGAAAAAGTGTAGAAAATTTATGAATCTATCTTACAGAGTGGGGCTTATTTCAGTATCACAATTACTGAGAAGACATTCTCATTGAACTTGATTTGAACCTCAAAGAATGTAGAATTAATTTACATTTTAATATAGGCTGGTAATTCCCTCAGCACTTTATAAAGTGGTTTCAGCATGAAAAAAACTATGTCTATCCTTGGGTTGCTGCAAGAACCTGTGAGCATCCGTCCTAAAATCCCAGCCAGAAAGAGCAGACCTGAATGGTCTAATCAATAAAAGCCTTACTCTCTACTCTTCTGAGCATTTTGCAAAGAAGAAAATTTTGAAATCAGTGACTGGCTACTTCCCTTTTCAATGACAATTACTTCTGACGCTCCCAGGAAACAAAAACAATAAGTTAGAATACGTACCAGTTCATCATCTAGCAATTATTTCATTGGCAAAGTAAAAGAAATTTGAGTTGGCAGTAAAATAATAGTGTTAATATTATTCACACATCATTTATGTTCCCCACTACCTATAATCTTATCTGTCACAGAAGAACTGCGACTCCCCTGATGTTACTTGGTGAACTTCGTTTTAAGAATTCGCTGTGCTTAAAGCTTAAATTCTTACAGCTACTTACCTTTTGACAGTATTTCTAGTTTTATTGTTTTATTTACCTCTAAGGATTTACCAAATTTGGTTACGACATTCTAAATTATAGATGACAATAATTGAAATGACATAGCATTGACCATCATTTTCTGGGGCAGTGGCAGATATTAAATTATAATTTAGGCAAATGACCTAACAAGATGCGTTTCCATGTACCTCCACCTCTGAAAATCCTGGAGTTCATCTTTCACAACCCAGATTTTGAGGGTTCTAACACATCTCTTCAAGCAATTTGACTTGAGGTCACAGTTGTGTAAACATCCTTGTCATTTCACAAATAGTCTCAATTCAGAGGATTTGCATGCTCCAATACGGAACTAAAGATTGTATTATACACTGAGAGAGGACCTCAACAACTTTCCACTTAAAGACACTGAAAATTTCACTGAATTCAATTTAACTGTTGCATCAGTATCAAACCCCAAAGGGCACTTTTTTAGCTACCAACAATGATGCTTAAGAAATCATATATGAATCAATTTACAGTCAATGTTATGATGTGACTTTACATGGCACGTTGTTGTGTCAAAAGATCCCAATCACACATCCCATTCCATAAACTATTCAACAATGTGACCATGACCCTGTTCCCATTAAGAGGAGGGGTCTGTGTCATTTATCTTTGAATCTGGGCTATGACTTAAACTAATAGCCTATGGCAGAGGTGATGGTATTCCTGAGACTATGTCAGAAAAGGGGATGCAACATCTATCCTGGTGTTTTGGTACGCTTATCGTGGTGCCCTAAATCAAATGGTAGGACGTTTGACTCCTCTGAAGGTGCTCAGCAATGAGATAATCCAAACAGGCTCATGAAGTAGGTCTGATCCATGAACATGGGATGCCTTTTCATTTATTTGGATCTTTAATTTCACCCATGTTTGTAGCCTTCAGGGCACAAGTACAGACTTTTCAGTTAAATTTATCCAAATATTTTCTTTTTTAATATACTGTGAATTGAATGTTTTCCTAATTTTACTTTCATGTTCACTAGTGCATATAAATACAGTTAATTTTTTATAAAATGATCTTTATCCTGATATGCATTGACATTATTTATAAACTCTAAGAGTTAAAGCTTTTAAAAGCCCTTCATGAATA
Source organism: Cervus canadensis (assembly GCF_019320065.1). Lineage (NCBI taxonomy): Eukaryota > Metazoa > Chordata > Mammalia > Artiodactyla > Cervidae > Cervus > Cervus canadensis. The sequence goes on along the minus strand of NC_057418.1, from coordinate 34,318,053 downwards.
GAGATCTCAATTGGCAGGTCTTTGTTTTAATTTTCTCTACAGGCTCTCAGGCTTTTCTTTTTTTTTTTTTTCTTTTCTTTGCCCAAACTGGTCTTGCAGGCTCAGGCTTCTGTGATGGCAAACAGTTGCTGCTGATTGTTTTCCCAAAGCCCAGTGGATAAGGCTTTTCCTGAAAAGACTCTGAGTCAATTCAAGCAACAATAACAGAAGTTCTTCATTCTGCTTGTTAATAATCACTTGTCTTGCTTTCTTTTAAGAGAGTTGACAGGCAAGGAAGTAGACATTTACCACAAAATACAAGAAATATTAAAGCAGTATATGGCAAAGAGCCAAAATACTTTGGGGTAGACACTAAGTCATGCTGAGATTTTCTTAGAGAAAAAAAATGCAACTTAAACAGAATCATGAAAAAGTAAGAGTCATCTTGACAATATATAGGAAGAGTATCTTTTAGACAAAGTCCAATGACCTAAATGTGAAAGAACTATTTCTTATGTATAGAAAGTCCAAAGCAGAGGAAAGTGGCCAGAGACAGGGCTGGAGGGGGGGAAGAGGGAAGAGGAAGCCTGGCGTGGCACAAAAAGGAACCTTTAGAGCAGCAACTGGTGATAGAAGT